>NC_056745.1:128805355-129045355 GCF_019279795.1 Protopterus annectens | reverse complement strand
ATACCACTCTAACATCTACATTTATGGTGAGTGTACACAACTGTACTATATTCTTAGTGTTTCACTGTTGCAGTCATTACATTTGGGTAGAATCCCAAAGCTACAGTTGGGAGGATAGAATTATACAGCATTAGGAGCAGCTATAAGGCCCTGCAGGACAGCAGTGGCAAAGCTTGCTCTGGATTTAGAAAAGAGAGGTAAAATGGTAATGTTTGGTGAACGTACGAACTGAGCTCCAAGTAGCAGCTTCTAGAATGTCTCTGGTAGGAACCCCTCGGAGAAAAGCTGCAGAAGTAGATGCAGCCCTGGTGGAATGGGATCTGATCCTCTTGGGGACAGGTTTACCATAGTGCATGTAGCAGAATGAATACAATGGCTTATCCATTTTGAAAGTCTGCTTTGAAATAGCCTTTCCCTCTGCCCCTGCAGCAAATGCCACCAGTAATTGCTCAGATTTTCTTAGAGTTTTGTCCTGTTTAAGTAGGATCTTAGTTGTCTGTGTACATCCAATGAATGCAGAATCTGCTCCTCTTTTTTCTGTGGATTTGGGAAAAAAGTTGGCAGATGAATAGTCTGATTAAGAGCCACACTAGATACCACCTTAGGCATAAAGGATGGACTGGTCCTGAGGGCCACCCTGTCCAGATAAAAGATAATGAAAGGCTCCACTGCCATGAGAGCCTGCAGTTCTGAAATCCTTCTAGCTGAAGTAACTGTTAAAAGAAAAGCTGTTTTCCAAGAGAGAAATTTTATGTCTGCAGGAGCAGCTGGCTCAAAAGGAGAGAGTGAGTTTTTCCAAAACAAAATTGAGGTCCCATGCAGGAGTTGGTGCTCTCCTGGGAGGTCTTAAATTTTTGGCCCCTCTGAGGTACTGCTTTAACAGAGGATGAGAACAAAGGGGATGCTCTGTGTCGTAATGGGCTGAAATGGCAGAGGCATGTATTTTATAGAAGAAAAAGATAGGCCCTTGTGAAGCATCTCAGTTAAGTATTCCAGAATCCGAGGAATATTGGGCATTGCTGTGCTTATTCCTTGTGCTTGGTTCCAAGCACAGAATCTTTTCCATTTATCAACATAAGATTTTCTAGTACTAGGCCTTCTAGCCTCCAAAATGACATCCATCACAGGTTTACTGAGAGATGTGACTGGTGAAATTAGTTGATTAGCCGTGCTGCAAGATTCAGAGTTTGGAGCAGAGTGTGCAGAATTTGATAGTTCTGCTAAGACAGTAGATAAGGTGTCTGAGGCAGGTACCACGGAGGAAGGTTTGACATATTGCGTAGCAGCAGGTACCAGTGTTGGCGCGGCCAGCCTGGAACAATCGGAATCATTTTTGTTTTTTCCTGTCGAACTTAGTAAAACCTTGGAGAGCAGAGGGGGAAAGGCATAGACTGATGGATAGGGCATCCACTTTCCAAGCTTTTTTGTGATGAATTCTTGTGCAGAATTTGACCAACTGATAGTTGGAAGATCTATGTCTGGGCTCCACCATCTCTATGTCAACATGCTGAAGATTTGTGGATCCTGTTTCCATTTGTGTGGATCCATAAGATTTCTGCATGGTTCGTCTGCCAGAGTATTTTGCTTTCCTGGGAGGAATTGAGCTTGTAGATGTATTTGGCAAGTCAAGGCTGTGTTCCACAAAGCCATGGCTAGTCTGCTTAGTGGGTAGATATGGGTACCCCCTGCTTATGTACCACATAACTGTGGTGTTGTCCGTCTTTATCAGCAGTTGTCCTGGATGAAAGTCCTTGAAGGCTATCAGAGCATTCTGTACAGCTAGCATTTCTTTCTTTCTGGTTGATTTGCAGGTGCATTTGATTTGGGCTCCATTTGCCCTGAATGCATCTCCCTGCCAGATGGGCCCCCCCAAGCATAATCTGATGAGTCTGTTGTCAGGGTATGGGTGGCAGGGGGAGGAATAAATGACAGTCCCTTGTTTTGGTGACAGGCCTCTGCCCACCACAAGAACTCCTGTTGCAGGCAAGGAATAATAGGAATCATGGTTTCCAGGCTGTGACAATGTTTGTTCATTTTACATTTGTTGACTGGGCTAGTCTAGCTGGATACATGTCCATTTTCAGTAGAGGCCCGGGAAGAAAAGCTCCACAAGTTGTGACAAGTTTAATCAGAAAATGGCAATACAAGATTAGATTACAAACATAAGTAGTTATTACAGGTTTTACAGATAATATGAACAGAAACTAGTTTTTTTTTTTTTTTTTTTTTTTTTTTTTAATACTATAATCATATGAAAACATATATTTACAAAGTTTTCTGTACAGTGAAAGTTAACAAGGGAAAGGTAAAGGAAAAAAGTAAGGTTAGTCTGGGTTAGTGCAGGAGCAAAGCCAGTGCTTGCGATACATTTTCAGCTGTCTTTTGAAAAATGGGAAAGAGGTCAAAGATGAGATCAAGGGTAGTTTGTTCCATATTTTTCCAACAGAGTTGGAGAATAGACAGTCACCTGCATAGTTACTGGGTTTGGTAATATTAATCTGTAGTTTGAAGAACGTAGTTGCCTCAGGTTATTATATGGTGAAATAAGGCTAGAGAGTACTGGTGTATTGGCTGGATGGTATAGTATCTTGTAAGCTATTAAGAGCTGTTGAAGTACAAGCTGGTTAGGAAGTTCAAGCCAGCCTAATTCTCTTAGGTTCAAGCAGTGATGAGTACGAAAAGGAGATCCTACTGCGAATCGAGCAATGTTATAATAGGATGTTGCTAGTTTTTTGAGGTTGTTTTTTTGAGAGATTAGTGTAAATGGGGGAAGCATAGAGAAGAGTAGAGATTAGGTGAGATCTAGCTATGGTGGACCTTGCTGCAGGTGTAAGGAAAGGTTTGATTCTGTAAAGGGATCCTATTTTTTTTATTAACTAGTTTTATTGTGTTGTTGATGCAAGAGTCAAAGTTGAGATTATTATCAATAGTTATTCCTAATAATTTTGTGGAAAGGTCAGGAGAAATGAGAGTACAGTCAGAGGAAGTAAGAGTAAGAGTAAAGTACAGTGGAGTAGACTTACGGGTAGGTGAAAAAAGTAGCAGTTTGGTTTTCTTGGGGTTAAGGAGTAGACAGCGGTGAGAGAACCATTGTTCTACAGTGTTAAAATCTTTTTGGGCAAGAGATTGGAGTTCAGTTTGAGAGGTAGCAGTGCAGATTATAGTAGAGTCATCTGCATATTGTATGCATGTAGTATATGGGATAGCAAATTGTAGGTCGTTAATAAAGATAGAAAATAGAAGAGGGCCTAGAATAGAGCCTTGAGGTACACCTAAAGAGATAGGTAGAAGATTTGAAAGTGAATTTTTCCAGAGTACTGCCTGCTGACAGTTTTCTAGGTAAGATGTAAACCAAGTTAAGGAAGGAGGGTCAAGAGCAAGAGATTTAAGTAAGTGCAGAAGAAGTTTATGATTAACCATGTCGAAAGCTTTGGATAGGTCAATGAAGACTGAAGATGATCGATAGTTATTGTTACGGTTAGTGTTGATGGAGTTAGTAAAGGAGAGTAGAGCAGTAGTGTTACTGTGGGAAGGTCTGAATCCATGCTGACAGTTAGCAAGTAGGCTGTTGTTGAGAAGGTGGTTAAGTAGTTGTTTATGGATACATTTTTCCATGATTTTAGCTATTGGTGATAGAAGTGCTATTGGTCGAAAATTAGAGAAGTCATTGGAGTTTCCCCCTTTATGTAGTGGGATGATGTAGGATATCTTCCAGATAGAGGGGAAGATTCCTTCAGTTATAGATCTATTAATCAGAATGGAAATAGGGTAGGCTAAGGCTTTGGCTCCTATTTGCGGGAAGTCTGCAGGTAGTTTGTCTGCAGAGGGAGTGGTAGGTTTTAACTTTTGGAGCAGTGATGAGATAAAGGAAGTAGGAACAGGTTGTACATGGAGGGTGGGAGGTGGATTTGATGTAGTTAGAAGCAGGTTAGAGGTATCAGGAGATAGATGACTAGCAAGAGTTTGGATAGTATTAGTGAAGAATAAGTTAAAGTCATTCGCTATTTGTGTAGGATTCTCTGGGTTAGAGTCTTGAGGGTTAGGTGTGATAGAATGGCCTGGAGATAGAAGATTATTAATACTGGCCCAGAATTTTTTAGGTACCTTATTGGTGGTTTGTTGTAACAGAAGGTAATAATTCTTTTTGTCCGTCAGGATGGCTCTTTTTCTGCTATTTCTAAGCTCTCTAAAGATTTGTCGGTCAATTAGATTTTTAGTAATACGCCATTTAGCCCAGGATTTGTTCCCGAGAATAATTTTATGCCTAGTATTGTTAGCCAGGGTGCTGCTTTTGGTTCTGATGGTACGACTTGGGGCATGTTTGTCCAGAATGGATAAGAATGTGGAATTGAAGTATTCTACTGCATCATTAAGGGGGAGATATTTTAGTGGGGACCAATTATATTGTTTTAGTTCAGATTTAAAATGTTCAGAGTTAAAATGCTTTTTTGATCGTGGTGTTCTTTAAGTGGCAGGTAAAGTTAGGTTGGTTTTATGTCTAATGATATAAGTTAATGAATGGTCACTTAGAAAACTCCATAAGCTTTTTAGGTACCATTGAAGTTTCCTCATATGCAGTCTTGCATATGGAATTAGTAGAATGCAGAAAGCCATGAACCCCAAGGCCTGCAGAATTTATCTTGCAGACAAGCTGGGTTTTTGTGGCCACTTGTTTGAAGTATGTCATCAATTGAATTTGTTTGTCTGGCGTGAGGTAAGCCATCTGGGAAGTTGTATTCAAGCTTGCACCCAGGAATGCAATTATTTGAGAGGGTACCAGTTGTGACTTCTTTTCGTTTATGGCGTACCCTAGGAATGTTAGAAGCCTTTTTACAAAACGCTACATGTTGTAGAAAAGTGTCCTTGTTTTCTGCCTGAATTAGACGATCGTCCAGATAAGGATAAATTTGAATGTTTCTTTGTCTGCAGAATGCAATTACTGGTGCCAGGCACTTTGTGAAGACCCTGGGCGCAGTAGATAAGCCAAAGGGCAGTGCAGAGAAAGTACAGTTGTGTACCTACCATAAATGTAGATGTTAGAGTGTATTCACTGTTGCAGTCATTACTCTTGGGTAATCCTGCTGGCAGGCTACCCGCAGTCGGCCTGAATTCCGAAGTCCTGGTCCGGCGTCTGTTGCTGTCACCTCTTCCCTGACGTCAGTGCGCCAGGGGTATAAAAGATGCATCCAACGCCATTTTCTTCAGTTTTTCTTGCCCCAGATGTCAGGTGCCCCAAAAAGGGTAGGCTAAATATATTATGCCAACAAACATACATGCAGTAAAGAAACATTTCCTTCATCTACAAGCATATACACCACATATGTTGTATAAAATGGAGAAGAACAGATAAACCCCAGCAAAAGAAAGGGGGATGGTGGGATGGTAACCTGGACTGCAACAGTGAATACACTAACATCTACATTTATGGTAGGTACACAACTGTACTATGTTCGTGTTTCACTGCTGCAGTCAATACTCTTGGCTTGAATCCCAAAGCTGAGGATGGCTGGCTGGGCTAAACAGGATTAGGAGAGGCTATGAGGCCCTGCAGAACTGCAGTGGCAAAGCCTGCTCTGGATTTAGAGTAAAGAGGTAAGTGGTAGTGCTTTGTAAATGTGTGCACTGAACTCCAAGTTGCAGCCTGTAAGATGTCTTTGGTTGGTAGTACTCTGAGGAAGGCTGCTGAAGTGGCTGCTGCTCTGGTAGAATGAGGCCTAATGCCCTTAGGCACTTATTTGCCATGCTGAGAATAGCAGAAACGGATGCAATGGCCTATCCATTTAGAAATGGTCTGTTTTGAGATGGCCTTTCCTTGTGATCCTGCAGCATGAGAGAGAAAGTTGCTCAGTCTTTCTGAAATCTTTAGTTCTGTCCAAGTAGAAGCGTAGCTGCCTGTGTATGTCCAAAAGAACGCAGAATTTTCTCACCCTTGTTCTGTGGGTTTGGATGGAAGGTAGGCAAGTGAATGGTTTGGTTGAGGGCCATACTGGACACCACCTTAGGCATAAATGTTGGGTTTGTCCTCAGAGAAACCCTGTCTGGATGAAAAATGATAAAAGGTTCCACAGCCATGAGTGCTTGTAACTCCGAGACTTGTCTTGCAGAGGTTATTGCTAGGAGCCAGAGCTTGTTTTCCAGGATATGAATTTTATATCGGCTCTTGAGGCTGGCTCAAAAGGAGGCAGTGTGAGTTTTTCCAAGACATAATTGGAGGTCCCATGCCAGAATTGATGCTCTCCTTGGAGGCCTGATGTTTTTGGCCCCACTGAGGTACTGTCTTATTAAAGGATGAGAAAAGATAGGTGGTTCCGTATTGTAATGGGCTGAAATGGCAGAGGCATGAATCTTAACTGATGAAAAGGAAAGGCCTTTGTCCAGCATCTCAGTTAGGTATTGTAAAATCTGAGGGATATTTGGTACATACGTGTCAATGCCTTGTTCCTGGTTCCAAGCACAGAATCTCTTCCATTTTTCTGCATAAGATTTTATGGTACTGGGCCTCCTGGCCTCCAAGATAACATCCATAACAGCTTTTGAAAGAGGAGTGTTCTGAATGGCTATATTATCCGCCATGCTGCCAGATTTAAGGTCCTGAGTTGGCTGTGCAGGATCTGATTGTTTTGTTGCGTCAGCAAGTGAGAAGTCTGAGGTAATATCCACGCTGGACCTTGAGACAAGCTTTTTAGAATTGGGTACCAGTGCTGGCGTGGCCAGTCTGGTGCAATCAGTATCATTTTTGTCTTCTCTTGTCTGACCTTTAGGAGTACCCTGTGAAGGAGAGGCAGTGGAGGAAAGGCATATACTGTTAGATTTTTCCAGTTGAAGGATAGGGCGTCCATTCTCCATGCTAGTTTGTGATAAATCCTTGTGCAAAACCTCTGTAATTGGCAGTTGTGAGGAGAGGCAAATAGATCTATGTCTGGGCATCTCCATTTCCTTGTTATCATGCTGAAGACTTGTGTATCCAGTTTCCACTCATGGGATCCATGAGGTTTCTGCTTAGTTCGTCTGCCAGAGTATTTGTTTTTCCTGGCAGGGATTGTGCTTGCAGGTGAACTTGATAAGTCAATGCTGTGTCCTCCCATAAGGTCACTGCTTGTTTGCGGAGGGGATAGGAATGTGTACCTCCCTGCTTGTTTATGTACCACATGACGGTAGTATTGTCGGTCTTTATCAGTTGCTGTCCTGGATGAAGTAGATCCTCGAAAGCTGTCAGGGCATTCTGAACAGCTAGCATCTCTTTTTGATTAATGTGAAGATGCATCTGACTTGCAGGCCATGTGCCCTGAATACATTTTCCTGCCATATGGGCCCCCCCAAGCATAATCCGATGCATCCATTGTCAGTGTCTGTCTGGCTGTGGGTAAAGTGAATGGCAGACCCTTGTTGTGACAGGCCTGTGCCCACCATCAAAACTCCTGTTGCAGGCAGGGAATGAGGGTAATTACTGTCTCCAGGCTGTGGCAATGCTGAGTCCAAACACTTTTTAGATACCATTATAGTTTCCTCATGTGCAGTCTGGCATATAGAATTAGAATGCAGGATGCCATGAAACCAAAGGCGTGCAGGATTTTCCTTGCAGATAACTGGGTCTTTGTTGCCAACTTTTTGAAATAAGAAGTCAGTTGTTTTTGTTTGTCTGGCATGAGATAAGCCATCTGGGCAGTTGTATTTAGGCCTGCACCCAGGAATATTATCTCTTGAGAGGGTACTAGTTTTGATTTCTTTTCGTTTACTGTGTACCCTAGGCAAATTAGTAATTTTTTTTACAAATGTCAGCTGCTTTAGAAGAATGTCTTTGTTCTCTGCTTGAATAAGGCAGTCGTACAAGTAGGAATATATTTGAATTCCTCTTTCTGCAAAATGCAATTATTGGTGCCAGGCATTTTGTGAAGACCCTGGGCGCAGTAGATAAACCAAAGGGCAGTGCAGAGAATTGTTAGTGTATTCAGCCAGCTATGAATCTGAGGTATCTTCTGCAAGACTGTCTGATTGGGACATGCAGGTATGCCTCTTTTAGGTCCAAAGTTACGAGCCAAGCCTTCTTGCCCAGCATGGGAGGTAGCTGCTGTAAAGTCAACATCTTGAATTTTGGAACCTCCAGAAACGTGTTTAGTATAGACAGGTCCAGTACTGGTCTCCAGGCTTTGTCCTTTCTGGGCACTAAAAAAACTGTGGAGTAAAATCCTTGCCCCTGCTGTTGTTGTGGTACTTGGTGAATGGCCCTCATGTCCATGACTGCTGTAATTTGCTTTTGTGCCTCTGCCCATTGACTGTGTGGCAGGTCTGGCATACCTTTTGCCCTTGGTAGGGTGTGAAAATGGAACCTGTAGCCTTGGGACACTATGTTAAAGGCCCAATTGTCTTGGGTAACTATTTGCCAATTTGATGAAAAAAAGTGCTCGTTTTCCCCCTAAGGGGGCTGCCAAAAGAAAAGTGCTTGGATCTGGCAGAGGAAAGTCATTGGGACCGTTTCCTGTAAGGTTGTGATTTGTCTTCTCCATTTTTGGAGGTAGGAGCACCCTATTGTTTAGGCCTGTATGAGCCTTGGGGCTGAGATCTGCCTCTGGGACGTCTGTATCTGCCTCTTTGTGGTCTGTCTGACACTGGAAAGGACCAATTTTTAGAAGGCCACACTGGAAAGGACCAATTTTTAGAAGGCCAGTTCCTGCTAAATCTGGGTGGCTGTACCTGTAAGAAATCCTTAACTGTCTGCATGGATTTCGCTTTATCCTCCATTTTCTTCAACACCTCTTCTGCTTTAGCAACAAGCAAAGTATCATGCTGTAATGGGGCATCTAATAATTTTGCTTTAACATGATCAGGCAGATTCTGTTCCTTTAACCAAGCATGCCTTCTAATAATAGAACCTGTAACAGCGGCCCTGGAAGAGGCCTCCAGTGAATCATAACCACATTGCAAAGTATGCTTTCCCACTTGTTCAGCTGCATGCAATAAATCCTGCATTTCCTTGTTCTCTGAACATTCAGTATTTGTCAACATTTTCTGTTTAAGCAGTGACATTACGTATTGCTGATATTTAAGCATATGAAACTGACAAGCCCTTACAGCCAAGGTAGCAGAAGTGTAAACTTTTTTCCCTCATCTGTCCAGTGCTCTAGAATCCCTATCAGAGGGGACAGGGTTTTTTGCAGTGGCAGCTTTGACCCCTTTGGGACCCTGAGATATAGTTTCTGGGTCAGCAGCAGGATTTTATATAGGAATTTATGAGAATCCGGGACCCTGTAGTATCTATCTGGCTTGGCAGGTGCAGGGGGTAGAGAGTCAGGAGACAGGCCGGACTCTGAAAATACATCTACAATGTCTACAACAGGTGGAACAGCAAGGGGTCTGTGCTGAGGAAGTAGCAGAAAGTCTCTGAGCCTTTTCTTAGATTCAGAGTAATCTTGGCTCTCCCAGTGGAAATGCTCCCTCATGGTATGCAGGGTTTCCCCAAAAAGAATAATCCTCAGGAGGAGAGGCTGAAGGAATTGATTCTTCAGCATCAGAGTCCTCATAGGGAGGAACAGAATAATCCTGTTCAGAAGAGGAATCGGAGGAAATAGAAACCTGATCAAAAGAATCATATTCTGTCTCTTGCCTATGCCTCTTATCAGGAGGGGGGTGGGAACCCCTGATCAAAGTAATTAGGTCTTCCATGCCTAAAAAAAAAAACAATGCTTAAAATGGCCGAAGTTGGAGTAGGAGAATGCTGTACTTGTTTCTTTGTCTTTAGAGCTGCTTTAGTCTTTGAAGCTGAAGATGGTTTAACATATGGTTTAACATACAGCTGTGTAGGTCTGAAGACACCCTCCGAAGCAGATGCCTGCTCAGCGGCTCCAGACCCATCTGAGGGAATGATTTCTGAGTGTCCAATACCTTGAGTATCCAGAGGCCCAGTCGGCTCCACGTGAGAGTCGGCAGTGGCTTGTGGCTCTGAGGTAGCGGGAGTCAGGGGCTGCGAAAGCACCTCACTGAGAACCGGCAAACCGGAGACTGGCCTAACGGAGGCCTAGTCGTCTGTTTTGGACCTCGGATGCCTATCCTTTCCCTTGTCCTTGCGTTGTTTGTAAACTCTGGTCGTCGGCTGTTCAGATGGCATTATATAATTAAATCTTCGGCCAAAGTAATGAAATGCAAAATCAAACCGAAGCTTAATAGTGCATTGGTTAAATCTAGCACAAAACCAAAAGCTAGCAACGTTGTGGTCAGGGCGTAGGCTAGGCAAGGAATACAGTAAGAGTGAAAATCCTTATGAGGTATTTGCTTCCCGCAAGAAATACAATTGTTAACTTTTTCTGACATCGGTCTGGGGCAAGAAAAAAGTTTCCCCAACAGGGTACTTAGCGAAGACTTCGGTTCTGAAATTCGGATTTGAAAATTTCAGGAGTCGGCCGACCGGTACTTGCAAACTGCTTTTGCTTCGGGCACCGCGTGGCAAGAAAGACTGAATAAATGGCGTTGGCTGCATCTTTTATACACCTGGCGCACTGATGTTAGGGAAGAGGCGACAGCAACCAACACTGGACCAGGACTTTGGAATTCAGGCAGACTACGGGTAGCCTACCAGCAGGACAACCCAAGAGTAATGACTGCAACTGTGAAACACGATGAACATCTGGTAATGCAAATAGCCTGCTTTGAAGCGGAGGTATCTTCTGCAAGATTACCCGATTAGAATATGCAGGTAAGCCTCAAGTCTAGAGTTACCAACCAGGCATCCTTGCCCAGCATAGGCAGTAACTGTTGTAGAGTCAGCATCTTGAATTTTAGAATGTCCAGGAAAGTATTTAAAATGGATAAGTCCAGAATTGGATGCCATGATTTGTCTTTTCTGGGTACCAGGAACAAAAGTCTTGAATAAAAACCTTGTCCTTTTTCCATTTCTGGTACTGGTTGAATAACCCCATATCCCGGAGGGACATAACTTGTTTCTGGGCCTCTGCCCACTGATTTGGATGATTTGGAGGCAGATCTGGCTATCCGTTTGGAATTGGCAATGTGTGGAAATGAAATATAGTATCCCAGGGATTTAAGACCCACTTGTCCTGGGTAATTAGATGCCAATTTTGTGCATGAAGTACTAGTTTTCCCCCCAAAGGGGCTGCCAAAATATAAGTGCTTGGAAATGGCAGAGGAAAGTCATTGAGACTGTTTACCATGGGGGGGGGGGGGCTTGCTACTTCCAGATTTGGAGGTGGAAGCACCCCATTGTTTATTCTGCAAGCTTCTTGTGACTGAAACCTGGAGTCTTTGCCATGTCTGGGTTTGACCTGTTGTGTACTGGAAAGGACCAGTTCTTACTAGGCCAGTGCCTACTGAACCTGGGTGGCTGCACTTGTAGGAAATCTTTTACAGTTCGCATAGATTTAGCTTTGTTCATAGGTAGATACTAGGCTATCTGCCCTAGGGCATTTATGAGCCTAGCCAGAGTGTATTTGGCTTCCGCCTCCCTATTAGATTAGCCTACTGTGCCTCTGTAAAGTAGGTTACAGAAGGTACCCTTTTAAGATTAGTTTACTGTGCCTCTGTCTAGCAGGGACACAGAAGAGATCCCAGGGGTGAATTTGCGATTTCCCATCCACGCGTCCAGATTTTGCTTGAAGAGGGTCAGCGAGGGGCTATGTCTAACATGAATTGGGATTCTATTCCAGAGTGAGAAGAGCCTCTGGGAAATGAATCTGTCCCTCCAGCATGTCCTATTTATTTTTGTGCTGAGGTTTAGGTCCCTGGAGTGTGTAGCTCTAAGGGACTTGGATTTTTTTTGAGGTAGAGCATGTCCATTAATTCTGGGTTTGACATGGCTTTGTATGTCAGGCATCCATCTTTTTCAAAACTTCTGCCTTATTACCAAATAGACTGTCCTGTTGTAAAGGAGCATCCAACAATTTCACTTTAACATGATCAGGCAGATTTTGCTCCTTGAGCCAAGCATGCCTTCTTATCACAGATCCAGTTACAGTGGCCCTGCAAGAGGCCTCCCAAGGAATCAAAACCACATTGCAAAGTATGCTTTCCAACTTGTTCAGCTGAATGCAATAAATCCTGTAACTATTTTCCACACAGTCAGAAATCAACATCATTTTCTGTTTCAGTAAGCCCATGACATGCTGCTGATATTTAAGCATATGAAATTGTCAGTTTAAAGCCCTGATTGCCAGGGTTGCAGACGTGTAAACCTTCTTACTCCATCTATCCAGTGCTCTGGAGTCTCTATCACAAGGGGTAGGATTTTTAGCAGTAGAAGCCTTAACCTTGGGACCCTGAGAAATTGTTTCAGGATCAGCAGTAGGGTTTTTAAAAAGAAACTTGAGTCAGTAACCTTGTAATATCTTGTCTGGCTTACTAGGAGCCGGAGGCAGGGAATCAGGAGCCATGCTGGATTCTGAGAAAACATCAACAATGTCTAAAACAGGAGGTATAGCCAAAGGCCTACGCTGAGGAAGGAGGAAATCCATAAGCCTCTTTTTGGATTCTGAAAAATCCCGACTCCCAAGCCTCTTTTTGGATTCTGAAAAATCCTGACTCTCCCAATGAAAATGTTCCCTTAAGGTATGCAAAGTTTCTCCAAAAGAAAAATCCTCAGGAGGAGAAGCAGAAGGGATGGATTCTTCTGCATCAGAGTCTTCATAAGGTGGAATAGAAAATTCCTGATCAGAAGAGGAATCGGAAGAAATGGAAACTTGATCTGAAGAGTCAATCAGTGCCTTGCCTAGGCCTCTTAGCAGGAAGGGGTTGGGAACCCCTGATCAAGGTAATTAAATCCTCAGCCATTTTGATAATTTGTTTTTTAGGCATAGGGGCCTGAACACGTGGCCCATGAGTCGGTTTTGATACAGAAGTTGGTTTGGTCCTTGTTTTTGATGATGGCATCCATTTAATATACAAATCTTTAAGCCTGAAATCACCCTCAGAATTTGGTGCCTGCTCAGTGGCTCTGGTCCCATCTAAAGGAGACATCTGCAGGTTCAATACTTGAAGTGTCTCGTGGCATACCGGACTCTGAATGGGTCTTGGTAGAGGCCTGCGAATCAAAAGTAGCAGGTATCAGGAGTTGCAAAAGTACCTCACTGAGTACCGGCGACTGGCTTGGGAGAAGCTTCGTTGTCAGTTTTGGACCTAGACGGTCTCTGTCTTTTTCTTTGCGTTTTTTGCGAATTCCGGTAGTCGGATTGCTAACAGACGACATTTCTGGATAGTCAAATCCAGAGCCAAAATATTCAGAAGCAAAAATATACTGATGCTCAATAGTGAGTTGGTTAAATTTAGCACAAAACTGACAGCAAGGCACATTGTGGTCAGGGCCTAGGCAAGAATACAGTACAAATGAAAATCCTTATGAGGTATTTGCTTCCCACAAGTAATACAATTATTAACTTTTACTGACATCAGTAAGGAGCAAGAAAAAGTTTCCCCAATGGGGTACTTAGCTTTAGGTTGAAGACTTTGGTTCTGAAACTCGAAAATGAAAATTTCAAGAGTCGGCCGACCGGCACTTGCCAACTGCTTCTGCTTCGGGCACCGCACAGCAAGAACGACTGATTAAAATGGCATTTGCTGCATGCTTTATGCCCCTGATGTCATGGAAGAAGAGACAGCAACCGACGCAGGACCCAAGACTTTGTTATTCAGGCTGACTGAGGGCAACCTGCCAGCAGATTACCCAAATGTAATGACTGCAACAGTGAAACACTAAGAATAACCAGAATGGGTCTCTAAATGCCCTCTTTCCTGGGACCAAAAACATTCTGGAATAAAATCCTTTCCCCCTCTGAGCAGCAAGAATCTCATGAATAGTTGCCCTGACTCAAGACCATGAAGCACCTCTGGAAAAAAGCTCAACTGGTCTTGATTTGGCTGAGCAATGTCCATGAAATGGTGGGGTGGGGGGGTTCCAAACCATGAAATACCCTTGACAAATTATGGAAAGATCCCAAGAATCCCCAATTATGCTTAACCAGACTAAGAGAGAAAGATGTAAAAGGAATGTAGCTGGGAAGAATCGGGTACTCAGACAGCACCTGGTCAGGAAAGGAAGGCTTCTGAGCAGGAGGCATCTGAGTAGATTTAGCAGGAGAAACCCTCCTACCACCCTTCTTGCCTTAAAAAGGAGGATGAGACTGCCTTCTAACAAGAGTCAGGCAGATGTCTTTCCCTCAGAATCAGGAAGACCAGAAATAACCTAGCAAGCCCAAGAAAGGACAGCCAAAAACATATGTGGTCATAGGAGTCTGATGATTAACAGCCCAAAAGGCTAGGGTGGCTGAAGTATAAATCTTTTTACCCAGCCTTTCCACAGTCCTGTTTGTCCCTATCAGAAGGAATAAGCTTGGGAGAAGGCAGTAATTTTGAAGGCTTGTCAGATGCCAAAGAGACCACCGAAGGGTCAGTAGAGGGACACAGGAATTTGCAGTCATCAGGCACTTTAATCCAATTTTTTTTCTCTTTCTTTTTTTCCTCTCCTTTTTAGGACCAGGGGGCCAAGATGCAGAAAAGGCATCCAATAAAACAGCCAAAACAGGGAGGAACAGCAGAGAGTCTAGGAGACTATTTGAAGAAGTTCATATCTCCTCTGCTCTTCAGACACTTGGGAACAAAGCAATTTAAAGAATTCCATCATCCTGGAAATGGTATCCTCAAAGGAAATCTCCTCAAAAGGAGATTCAGGACTAGCAGACTCCTCATTCTTAGAGCCATAATTTAAAGGGGAAGGAATCTGAGTAGAACAGGCCAGGGATTCCTCATCAGAATCCTCTTCTTCCTCAAACAGATCTCTTGAGGGGAAAAGATGACCAAGGAGGAGCTGGGACACAGACCCCCTGAGGAGGCTTCAAAGCTGTAAGAGCGTTTAACAAAACCCTTTCACTTTGAAGAGCAGAAGAAACATGTTTTGCCTTTTGCTTCTTTTTTTAAAACGGATGTCCATCTTATGAAATGTACAAGGCTCTGACATCGGCCTACATTCAATAACTGCAGTCGGACCTTCCTCCCTCACCAGTATCTGAGGAACCCCTTAGGACCCTCTGTGACAATCAGCCATGGTTCCCCTTGAATGCCCAAAATGAACATCTGCAAGACCTCAGAGGATATGCAAAAAGCCAGATCCAGGAATCCTCCAAACTGGTCACAGCAGAGGAATCCACCCAGGAACCAGACTATCCTCTAGACTTTCACCAGCCTCAAGAGAGACTTCCAGTGGAGGAGGTACAGCCAAAGAATCTGACCCAACTTTTTTAGCCCTCAAAGACGGCTGACCCTCAGGCCAGAAAGTACTTTCCAAAGTGTCTTTCATTAAAAGCTTTAGACGCTGGTTCTCAACACAAAGAATGGGTAAATTCTATAGTATCTATTTTCTTTCTGCAGTCATGATGGACATGCTTACTCATTTAAATTTATGTGCAACCATCACTTTCTCATTCCTCCAACTACATTAAGGCACATCGCCACTTTCCACAACGTTTGTTGCATTCATGACTCCTTTTAAAGCTGCCTCACAATCATGTGCCTTAACTATCCTATCAGCTTAATCTACCATATAGTTGGTTCTATGAACAAGTACCGTCAAGGATTCTGTAGTAAAGTAGCTTTCAAGCAATTAGGAATCCACCCTTTCTTACAACTGAAATTAAGCAAATTTCCTTACCTTGTTAAGAGCCTGGGAGAGACAAGAGTGCTCAGGGGAGTCTCCTTTCTCAGGTATACGCTCATTCTCAAAAGCTTCTATCTGTTCTAAAGAAAGTATATGGCTTTTTCGTCTTCGTATACTTGTGCAGAAAGTACTACTCTCAAGCCCCTGGCTTTCATGCTGATCCATCTTGCTATGATCAGTTTGACATAAAAAAACAGAAAAAACTGCTTTCCTCTCAAGTCAGCTTACAGTAACGATTCTATTCCTGCAAAAAGTAAGACAAAAAAGTGAATTGGCTCATTGCTTAAAGGAAATTATACAAAAAAGACAGAATGACAGAGCAAATATCAAATGATTAAACAAACACAAATGCGTTACAACTGGGCAACCATTTCAAACTAATCCTAAAAAAGACAAATTTGTTAAGGACTTAATACAGCAATAAAAGTTTGAGATGACCTACATCAGCTATTCACTACACCCAAAAAATCCACTCCTGAGAGAAGTGATCAAACAATATTTTTCCAGAAGTGTATACACAGACAAGTCACCATTTTATTGGTCACAAAAAGTGCTGGCACTCCCATCTCACACTGCTCTCTCCAGTAAAGACCATTCCCAAATCCAGGAGGAGAGGTCACAAAGGGAAGCAGAGCTGTGTAAACTTACCATAATAGCAGATGTTCGAATTCTTACCGCAGAAGTAGCCTTACCTATATTATGCTAAGGATGTAACAGCCAACAACCAAAGTTTAAATGGCAACCGCCACATGCCCAAACTATTAGTCAGCCTGAGCTTAGGTGTAAAGGCACGGTTTGGGGGCCAAGTCCTTCAGAGCTTTCACAAACACACATGACCTCACCCCTGACAATAAAAACAAAAATAATGGGAATGAAGGGAGGCCATGGCTACTATAAGAGTGATCTTTTGACCATCTACTGTTGCGATAAGTTTATTTAACATAACTGTTATCACTGCTGCAGTAGCCATAGCTACATGGGTATAACACCACAGGCTAGACTGACAAGGAATAAGTGTCCAGAAGCCCCTGAACAATAGTCCTAGTAACACCAGTCCTAAACCAGAAGGAATCTAGTTTATATTGCTTTGTAAAGGTTATGTGCAGAGGACCAAGTTGCCTCTTCTAGAATACTTTCAGAACTCAACTATTTCCAAAAAGCCACAGAGGAATACTCTGTTAGAATACCACTACACACTACCTGGAAAGGACTTGTGGTCAGTATAATAAAAGGTAATAGCATGAGACAACCATTTGGATACAGGTTATTTTTTCTTGCCTTCACCAAAAATGAATTGATCAGATTTCCTAAAAGATTTTACTCTGTCAAGATAGTACCAGATTTGAGGATATTCCATACTTTGAAGAAAAATTGGATACCACTTTAGGTGCAAAAAGTGGATTAGTTCTTATGGAAACCCTAACTTCATGGAAAATGAGGTTAACTCACCATAAGAGCTTGGAACTCAAAACTACTCTTCTTGCAGAGGTCACAACATCAGTAACCCCCCCCCCCTATTTTCCATATTAAGAATCTCAAGTCAACCTAAAAGGCTGGTCCAAATGGTGCAAGAGATACGTTTTCGAAAGACAAAATTAAGATTCTCAAGGTGGAGCTACACATTTTCCCTTAGGATACCTGGTATGGAACACCCCCCCCTGCAAAACTTTTTTTTTTTTTTTACATGCAATTGTAATGAAACAGAGGAATTCATGGGCACACATATTGGAATGGCTGACAAATGAACCCCGAGAAAGGCCACATGATAGTAATTCACACAAATAATTTAGAACCAGAGAAACACTTGCCCTGAAAAGGTGCTGGTTCCAGTCTTGGCACAAACCATAAATATTTCCCATTTACTAATGTATGAATTTCAAGTAGCAGACTTTCTTGCCTCCATTAACACTTGCCAACATCGGTTTTAGGTCTGTTTTTGTTTTAGTCAGTCGTTTTTGTCCCAAAGGCCCTAATACATTTATAAACTGTAGAACCCCAAGCAAAGTCTGAGATGTCAGTTATTATAGGCCGTGCTGGAAGGGAAAATGAGAGACCTGTCTTCTCATAAAAATAGGCCTCTCCACAAAAATCTCTCCCATTTTATAATGCTCAAAATCTGAATCTGGAATGTCAGGATGTTGAGACCATTCATATTTTAGGTACCAATGAATTCTCATGTGGAGACTTGCCAGAGGAATCATGAGAATCACAGATCCCAGGAGACCTAGAATCTTGAGAAAGTTCCCAACTTGTATAGAAGTCCGAGTGGAAAAACCTCAAAGCTTTAGATACAGATTTTTTTCCCTGTGAAAAAGAAAACTCTGACCTGATGCATCTAGGAAAACAATCATGTGAGAAGTCGCCAAAGAAGATTTTTGTACATTCTCCTGGCACTCTCTGTAAAGGAGATCTCACTCAAGTGAGATACTCCTAATGCTTTGAAAGAGACTCTATAAAGAGAAATCCTCTAAAGCAGGATGAATGTGAATACATTGCAGTCTGGAGTAGGCTATGACAGAAGCTAGAAATTCTGATTGAACTTGGAGCAGTGGATAATGCAGAAAATGGAATGTGATCTAGGCGCAGAAACCCTTAGAAAAAGTTTGAAATCTGGATCTACAGGAATGTGCCAAGCATCTTTTAAATCGAAGGTCAGCAAGAAACTCAAATGGGGAATGAGAGGTAAATTGTGAAGGATCAACATTTTGAAGTGTAGAATTATTACAAAAGTTTAAGGAAAGCTCCAAAATTAATTTCTATGCATTTTCTTTCTTTGGCACCAGAAACATGCATGAATAAAACCCTTCTCGTTTAGGACAAAGGATCACTTTTATCATCCCCTGAGACAGCAGGTGCTGAATGAAAGTAAGGAAAACAGTTTTGTCTGGAGAATAAGGGTGAACACCCCCTGCAAAGAATAGATAGGCTCCCACTGCACATCTAACCTCAATGAATTACTTACATTCATTCAGACAGACTGGTTTTGGATCTGTTGCCAAAGAAAGAAATGGAAGTTCGCACTTTCAGAAGGGTGGAGGGAGTCTTACAAATAGTAATTCTGACCTATCAGACTGTCCCTTGTTCTGCAGAGTTCAACCTTTCTTTTTGGTACCTCCCTGTCATTTTTTTATACATTTAATTAGCAGCAGTTTGTCTTATTTTACTTTTTCAAAAAGTTAGACATGGAATTAAACATTTTGACAAACATGGTGAAGGAAGGCTGAAAAAAAAATTGAGATTCCTTGAATCAACTTGCATATCTTATCACACATTTTAAAGGACCTCTGCAGCATATAGGCCAAAATCTAGCTCTGTCTAAAAGTTCAAAAATTTTTGCTTTGACATCCTAAGGAAGGTTTTGAGTACACAACCAAGCAAACCTCCTCATAACAGCTCCAGTGGCAGGAGTCATAAGCAGATTTCAAACATTTTGTAGAGACTTCAGAAAGAGATGCAATTGGGTTACACAAAGATGATTTCTCCTCAGAAGAAAAGTACAGTTTTGTACCTACCATAAATGTAGACGTTCGAAGATCCACATTGCTGCAGTCCTTACACTTGGGTAGTCCGCTGTCCTCGGTTGGCCCGAATATCAAAGTATTAGGCTGACGTCAGTCAAGGCGCTTAAGACTGACATCAGGACGTCAGGGTACAAATGCGCATGACCGACGTCATATCCTCAGTCTTTTCTTGCCCCAGATGTCAGAAGACCCTAAAAAGAAAGGTCAAAACCAAAAGACAGCAAAAAACAACCAACCACCCTTGTACTAACCCTATGTACAATATATACAATATTCACAAAATGTACAACCCAAACCACACAACCGCCTCTAACTACAGAGGGGAAGGAGGGAGGGTAATTGGACTGCAGCAATGTGGATCTTCAACATCTACATTTATGGTAGGTACAAAACTGTACTATGTTCTTCATCTCACATTGCTGCAGTCCTTACACTTGGGTAGAATCCCAAAGCAGAGGTAAGGGAGGATGGCAAAACTATAAAGCAGTAGGAGCTGCCAAAATGCCCTGTAAAATTGCAGTGGCAAAACCAGCCCTAGATTTAGAGTAAAGTGGAAGGTGGTAATGCTTAGAGAAAGTATGCACTGAACTCCAAGTAGCTGCCTCTAAAATATCTTTAGTTGCCACCCCCCTTAAAAAAGCTGTAGAAGTGGCAGTAGCCCTAGTGGAATGGGGCCTAATCCCAGCTGGAATCTCCTTACCATGATGGGAATAACAGAAAGCAATACAAAACCCAATCCACTTAGAAATAGTTTGTTTTGACACAGGCTTGCCCTGAGAACCCAAAGCAAATGAAACAAATAACTGCTGAGACTGCCTGAACCCTTTAGTTCTGCTCAAATAATATCGCAACTGCCTGTGTATATCCAAAGTGTGCAAAATCTTTTCCCCTTTATTTTGGGGATTTGCATAAAAAGTAGGCAAATGAATAGTTTGGTTTAAAGCCACACTAGAAACCACTTTAGGCATAAAGGAAGGATTAGTACGCAAAGACACCCTATCCTTATGGAAAATTAAGAAAGGCTCAACTGCCATAAGGGCCTGTAACTCAGACACCCTTCTCGCAGAGGTAATGGCCAACAAAAAAGCAGTCTTCCATGATAAATAACTCAGCAGTAGCTGCAGGCTCAAAAGGTTGTAGAGTGAGTTTCTCCAACACAAAATTGAGATCCCAAGCAGGAGTAGGAGCTCTACATGGGGGTCTTATATTCTTTGCCCCTCTAAGGAATTGCTTAAACAAAGGATGAGAAAACAATGGTGGGTCACAGTCATAGTGAGCAGAAATTGCTGCAGCATGAACCTTAATAGAAGAGAAGGACAAACCTTTGTCCAGTAACTCAGTAAGATACTGAAGAGCCACACTTAAATTAGGCTTAGAAACATCAAATTCCTTTGCTGTACTCCAAAATAAAAATCTCTTCCATTTATATGCGTACACTTTCCTTGTACTAGGCCTTCTGGCCTCCAAAATAACATTCAAAACCTGCTGTGGAAGTTGAGACCCTACAGGGTTTAAAACAGAATATGCCAGGCTGTTAGGTGAAGAGAGTGAAGTTTTACATTGAGTAGATGACTGTTCTCCTGAGACAGCAGGTGTGGAATCGAAGGCAAAGGCCATGGAGGCTCCCGTACCAGACTTCTCAGTAATGGATACCAGTGCTGTCGAGGCCAATCTGGAGCTATTAAAATCATCTTTGGCTTGTCCTGTCTGACCTTCAGGAGTACCTTTGGGAGGAGAGGCAGAGGTGGAAAGGCATACACATGAAGATTGCCCCAATTGAATGAGAGAGCATGCACTTTCCAAGCTGTGGGATGAAACCTTTTTGTGCAAAACTTTGGCAACTGGTAATTTAGTGGAGAAGCGAACAGATCTATGTCTGGAGTTCCCCATAACACTGTCAATTTCTGAAATACATGAGGATTCAATTTCCACTCGTGGGGATCCATAATTTGTCTGCTCAACACATCTGCTAAGGAGTTCTGTGCTCCCGGCAGAAACCTTGCCTGAAGATTTAGTTGTAAACTGAGAGCAGTCTCCCACAAAATCATTGCTTGTCTGCATAGAGGATAAGAATGTGTTCCCCCTTGCTTGTTGATGTACCACATGACAGTTGTGTTGTCTGTTAGAACCAACACCTGCCCAGGAAGGAGTAAATCCTTGAAAGCTATCAATGCAAATTGGACTGCTAACATCTCCTTCAAGTTGATATGTAGATGTTGAAGTCTGGCAGGCCACGTGTCTTGTACCCACTTTCCATTTAGATGAGCTCCCAAGCTTTGTCTGAGGCATCTGTCGTTAGAATCTGACTCGCCTCTGGCCGGGTCACAGAGTCCCTTGTTTAGGTGACATTCCTGAGCCCACCACAAAAATTCCTTTTGAATGCAAGGTATTATCTGAATGACAGTGTCCATATCTTGGCAGTGCTGTGTCCATACATTTTTGAGATACCACTGCAGCTTCCTCATATGCAGTTTGGCATTGGGAAGCACCAGAATACAAGATGCCATGAACCCCAAGGCTTGAAGGACTGTCCTTGCAGTCAGCCTGGACTGATGAGACAATTGATGGAAGTAAAGAGAAAGATTCTTTTGTTTGTCCGGGGTCAAAAAGGCCATCTGGGATGCTGTATTCAGTCTCACACCCAGAAAGCACATGTCCTGAGAGGGTACTAGACTGGACTTTATTTCGTTCACAGAATACCCCAGGCATCTTAGCACTGCTATCACATATTGTAAATGATGAAGACGTTCGTCCTTTCCTTGGGCCAGAATAAGGCAATCGTCCAAATAAGGATAGATCTGTATTCCTCTTAGCCTGAAGAAAGCTATCACTGGAGCCAGAACCTTCGTGAACACTCTGGGCGCAGTAGATAAGCCAAAGGGCAATGCAGAGAACTGATAATGAGAAGTCCCAGCTCGAAAACGCAGATACTTCCTGCAACTTAGCCTGATAGGAACATGAAGGTAAGCCTCCTTGAGATCCAAAGTCACCATCCAGTGATCTTTTCCCAGCAGAGGTAAAAGCTGTTGTAACGTCAACATTTTGAACTTGGGAATGTCCAGATAAGTGTTGAGGATAGATAAATCCAAAATTGGTCTCCACGTGTTCCCCTTCTTTGGTACTAGGAACAGGCGAGAATAAAATCCTAGGCCCACTTCTGGCAGAGGGACCGGTTGTATGGCCCCTATTTGGAGCAGCAGAGAAATTTGTTTGTGAGCCTCTAGTCTTTGCTGAGGAGGAACGTCCGCATGCCTTTGAAAGGAGGCAAGGTATGGAAATAAAACCTGTAACCTTGGTGTATGATATCTAATACCCATCTGTCTTGGGTAATCAAACTCCAATTTTCCTTGAAGAGTGCCAACCTTCCTCCCAAAGGTGCTGCCAGGCAAGAAGGATCTGGCAGCTGAAAAGGTAGGTCATTGGGCCTGTTTACGAAAGGACTGGCCCCTGCCCTCACCCGAAGATTGTGCAGGAGAACTCCCTGTTCTAGGTCTGAAGGAGCTCTGAGCTCTGCCCCTACCACGTCTAGATCTACCCCTAGACTGTGAATCATAAGAAGGGTACGCCCACCCCTTAGCAGGCCAATTCCTACTAAACTTCGGAGGCTGAACTTGCAAAAAATCTTTAACAGTCTGCATAGACTTAGCCTTGTCTTCCATTTTCTTCAAGACTGACTCCACAGGTGAACCAAACACCACATCAGACTGTAAAGGAGCATCCAAAATCCTTGTCTTAACATGTTCAGATAAATTCTGATCCCTCAGCCAGGCGTGCCTGCGAAGAACTGACCCAGTGGCAGCCACCCTAGACGAGGCCTGTACAGCATCAAAACCACATTGTAAAGAATGCTTACCCACCTGTTCAGAAACATGTACTAAATCTTGTAATTCTTTACACTCAATGCCTTCCGCCAGAGCATCTACCTTAGACTTCAATTGAGAAAGAAGATAGTTTTGATATTTCAACATGTGAAACTGGCAATTCAAAGCCCTCATAGCTAAGGTGGAAGAAGTATAGACTTACTTTCCCCATCTATCCAAAGCTCTGGCCTCTTTATCTGGAGGAACCGGATTTTTTACAACAGAGGCCTTGACACCCTTAGGTCCCTGACTAACAGTTTCTGGGTCCGCCCTAGGACTCTTATAAAGATATTTATGAGCCTCAGGCACCCTGTAATACCTATCCGGTTTAACAGGAGCAGGAGGCAAAGAATCAGGATTAAGTGAAGCCTCTGCAAACACATCTTCCACAACATCCAGAACAGGTGGTATAGCCAAAGGCCTATGCTGGGGTAAAAGCAAAAATTCACTAAGCCTTTTCCTGGAACCAGAGAAGTCCTGACCTTCCCACTTAAAATGTTCCCTCATGGAATGAAGAGTCTCTGAAAAAGAAAAATCCTCTGGAGGAGAAGCAGAAGGAGTTGAATCATCTGCATCAGAATCAGAATAAGGAGAGTACTCCTGCAAGTCTTCAGCCGAAGACTCTGAAACATCTGAAGCCTGCTCAAAACTCCCCAACTCTGGTTCCACCCTAGGCCTCTTATCTGGAGGGGGCAAAGAACCTCTAATCAAAGTAATTAAATCTTCTGCCATTTTAAGCATGTGCTTCTTGGGCACAGATCCTGTAGAACTAGGAGTGACACCAACAGAAGCTAAACCTGGCCTGCCTCTGGGAGAAGCCTTAGAAACAGAAACAGAAGGAGAGGGCCTAACCACCCTAGGAAGGGAGGGGAGTACAGTAGCCTGACCTGCCTCCTGAGAGGCCACATCCTGCAATAACAAAGTCTCCCCCTGGGACTCCAGAGAAGCCTCCGGTGGAATCACCGGTTCCACTGACGCCTCTAAAGAACCGGCGTCCGGAACGGACGACTCTTCTTGCTTGGGTTTAGCTGCTTTGTCTTTGCGCTTCTTCGAAGAAGCGGGCGTCAGAGCATCCGACGGCATCTTATAATTGCACCGCTTCCCAAAGACCAACCTGGCACAATCTAACCTTCGCTTAATAGTGCGCTTATTGAACCTAGCACAAAAGCGACACCCAACAATGTCGTGCTCAGGCCCCAAACAAGGAATACACAAAGTATGATAATCTCTATGCGGTATCTGTTTCCCACAAGAAATACAGTTATTCACTTTTTCTGACATCCGGTAAACCACTGAGGCAAGAAAAAACTAAAATATTCCCCAACGGGGTACTTAGCCAACTTTGACTCTGTCTGAAACTCCGAATTCGAAAAATTTCAGAACGCCAAACGGCACTTGCAACGCTGCTTCTGCATCGGACCATGCGGCAAAAAAGACTGAGGATATGATGTCGGTCATGCGCATTTGTACCCTGACGTCCTGATGTCAGTCTTAAGCGCCTTGACCGACGTCAGCCTAATACTTTGATATTCGGGCCGACCGAGGACAGCGGACTACCCAAGTGTAAGGACTGCAGCAATGTGAGATGAAGAACATCAGGTGCCATATTATTCTTAATGTTCTCAAAAAAAAAAAAAATACACAAAAACTTTAACATAGGAGGTTACCAGCTTCTAAACCCAAGTATTGCAGAAAAATACATATACTCTCAAATCAAAAAATGTTACCATCCCTGTCAGAAGGGGCAGAGATTGTATCAAGTATTTAGCAGCAGTTAGGTTTACCAGAGAAATAACTGCTGGGTCCAGGCTGGGATTAATGTTAAACATTTATAAAAGACTGAGGAACTTTATACAACCTCCTTTCTTGGGAGCAGCATGCGGGCTATCTGGCAAGTTACAGGCAGTCACAAAAAGAGATCCTTCAGGGCTGAAAGAAAGTACAGTTTTGTACCTACCATAAATGTAGATGTTAGAGTGTATACCCTGCTGCAGTCATCACACTTGGGTTATCCTGTCGTCAGGCGGTCCCGCAGTCTGCCTGAATTCCAAAGTCTTTGTCCGGCATCTGTTGCTGTCGCTTCTTCCCTGACGTCAGTGTGCCAGGGGTATACAAGAGGCATCCAACGCCATTTTCTTCAGTTTTCCTCGCCCCAGATGTCAGGTGCCCCCCCAAAAGATGGTCAGTAGATAGTACCAATAATAAAAGCTTAACACAAAACATCCCTCCAGCTATAAGCAAATACACCACAAAGGTATCAGATTTTAAGGTATAGAAAGGATTTAGTTAGGTCAGAGGGGATGGAGGGAGGGTAACCTGGACTGCAGCAGGGTATACACTCGAACATCTACATTTATGGTAGGTACAAAATTGTACTATGTTAATCGTGTTACCCTGCTGCAGTCATCACACTTGGGTAGAATTCCAAAGTTAAGGATGGGAGGTGGAGTCAAACAGGGTTAGAGGAGGCTAGAAGGCCCTGCAAAACTGCAGTGGCGAAGCCAGCTCTGGTCTTAGGAGTAAAGTGGTAAGTGATGGTGTTTGGCGAAGGTGTGTACTGAACTCCAAGTTGCAGCTTCCAGAATATCCTTGGTTGGCACCCCCGAGGAAGGCTGTAGATGTAGCTGCTGCCCTGGTGGAGTGGGGCCTTATGCTAGCAGGAACTGGTTTGCCAGGATGGGTGTAGCAAAAACGTATGCAATGTCCTATCCATTTGGAAATGGTCTGTTTTGAGATGGCCTTTCCTTGTGATGCTGTAGCATAGGATACAAAAAGTTGGTCAGATTTTCTGAAAGCTTTAGTTTTATCCAAGTAGTAACGTAGTTGCCTGTGAATGTCCAAGGAAGGCAGGATTCTTTCTCCTTTGTTCTGTGGATTTGGAAAGAAGGTGGGTAAGTGGATGGTTTGATTTAGAACCAAAGAAAAGGCACTAGCACTTCCAAAGACCAATAAAACAGAAAACAAGTGCCAGGAAACGTTGAAACTCGGTCCAAGCAGTTTATTCCACAAACTTTTTTTTTTACTGAATACTAGACTTTTAGAGTTCCACCTTACTCGCATGGTGGTTGGAGTTTGGACACTGTATAATTGGCTTTGAACGCAATTTGTTTTCAGCGTTGGCACGCACGCTCTGGAAGCGGCGTTTTTTTATTTGGTATCCGTCTCCTCTGTCGTTGGGTGTATTTGGAATATATATCTTTAGTAATTTTCGACTTTGTGGCTAGAAGGAAGAAAAAAAAAAAGACAATTCTCTGGGAATACATCATTAAGACAAGCTGTAAAAATTAACACCCCCCCCCCCCCCCCACACACACACACACACAGTTTTAAACACTTACTCCAGTCCCTAGAAGTAAAATAAAACTTTTTTTCCCCATGGTAAAAATGTTAAATTTAACTTTTTACCAGAAGTGCAAAAAATTATACTCCCATTTAAAAGGAATTAAAATCACATTACCATTGCTAAACACTTTCCTAGCTTTAGGTTTCACAAAACAAGTACAAGCCATAAAAAGTGAAGGTTTTTTTTTTGCCCCCTGAAGAGAACTTCTGTCCAGCAATGAAGCAACTAATGGTTTGGTTTGGACGCAAAGAAGATGCCCTGAAATCTTTATAAGCTGGCCGGCTGTTATTTCATTACCAGGATACAGCCCATATTACCAAGGCTACTGCAGCAGCGATCCATATGGTGGTCCCTCTATTCAAACGAAAGCCAACCAAAGGGTCTAAGTTTATCAATGAAGCTTCCTAAAAACCACAAGGAATTTGGGTGAAAGTTACTCTCAAGCTCAGACCGAAAGCTCAACAGACAAAATGTCAATCCTTTCAGAGCAACTTTAAACATGGGTATAACACAAAGAACTCATTTTAATCAAGTAGGCTAGTGCAAGGTAGTGTTTTGGGCTTGCACCAGGAGTGGACATTTATTACCAGCATATATTCTTTTATGAACAAGTTGAACTCTGCTTGTTTTTTCAATAATACGTATATGATTGGTGTCAAAATTTACTAAAGAAAGTTGTGTACCTACCACAACATTCCATGTGAGTTGTTCATCTCACCCTTCATTCTTGACTGATGGGTTCAGAACTGATACTCTGTTCCAACGTGGCTGTTTACTCTGTTCCAACGTGGCTGTTTTTTTAAAGCTCAAGGTCTACAGCTAACTCCTAGCTCTATCCCAGGATGCCATATATATCGTTATGGTAGGCACACAACTTCTTTATGTGCAGTTGTCCTCTCCCGCCCTCATTCTTGACTGATGGGACAGCGTCCCTAGCACCTTTCTTCTTGGGTGGCTCGAGAGAGTACATTCTCCAGGACAGTGGAATCAAAAAGGGCCCTATCCCTGGAGGCCATGTCTACTTTACAAGTAATAAAAAGGTACGAGGCTTAGCCCATGTAGCTGCTGCACACACAGTATCAATGGGTAGCCTAGCATGGAAAGCAGAGTAAGTAGATACTGCCCTTGCCAAATGTGCTTTGATTCCATGTGATAATTCTATGTGCTGAATTATAAACAAACAAAATACATTGAGACAGCCAGTTTTGACAAAGTAGTTTTTGCTACTGGAAGACTTTATTTTCTGAAGAGGATGCAAAAAGTTGGCCCAAGTTTCTAAATGTTTTTGTTTTATGTAGGTAAATACGCAGTGGTCTATGAACATCCAACTGGTGTAGCCTGTATTCTGTCTTACTGATACCTGGGAAAGAATACTGGTAGTTCAATAGAATGATTGAGGCTAAACTCTGAGCACATCTTTGGCAAAAAGGATGGGTTCGTACGTAATGATACTCTTACCATTGTGGAACAGCATCTATGGAGGTTTAATGGACAAGGCCTGCAACTCTAACACTCTTCTGGCTGAAGTGATGGCCACCAAGAAAGCAGTTTTCCAGGTTAGATATTTTAAAATCACATGATGATGCAGGTCCAAAAGGGGGAAGAATTATTTTAGACAAAAGGTAGTTGAGATTCCATGGGGGTAAGGGTGGCCTGATATATTGTCTTAGCAAGTTTGTACCTCATAGGAAGGCTTTTGCTAGCTTGTGAGAGACATTATACTTAAATCTTCATTGGCAATATGAAAATTTGAGATAGCCGCTAACTGAACTCTGACAACAGACACCTGGTTCCCTTCATTAAAAAGTTTAGTCAACAACTCAAGAACAGATTAAATGGATGCTGAATATGGACAATACTATTTTGAGTGGCCCACACAGAAAACTTCCTCCATTTACTGAGGTACAATTTTCTTGTAGATTTGTGAGAAGAGATAAAGATGCGTCTTACTGCAGATGAAAGATTCTGTGACTTTGCTATCTTGGGAATCAGAGCAGCTTGAGGATTGAGAGAGAAGGGTGACTAGCACCTGAAGAATGTGTCAGGAGATCTGGTACTGGGACCAAGATCCATGGCTCTTCCTGCAAATGAGGCTGTAGGAAGGGGAAACAAATTTGACGAGACCAGTAAGGCGCTAGGAGGATTAATGTCCTTCCCAGTGAACTGGCTTTCTGAAGTATTTTTTGTTATCAGTGGAAAGGGGGGGGGCATAAAGGGGACCCAGGGGCCAATCATGCACGTCTGTCCCTTGGTGCCTCCTCCGGTGGAGGGATCAGGGCAAATTATTTGTTGCATTTCCTGTTCATGGACATGGCAAAGATCGCAGCAAGACTGGCCCCATTTGCAAAAAACTTCCACTACATCTTGTTTCAGGGACCACTAATGGGGCATTAGAATTGCCCTGCTGAGCTTGTCCGCTATCACGATGGATTTCCCCAGGATATGTGTTGCTATAAGAAAGCGCTGGAATGAGGTCGCCCATTGCCATACTCTGAGGGCCTCTCGACAAAGGGGGTAGGACTTGGTTGCTCCTTGCTTTACCATACCACGGACACGTCAGTCTGGATCACAATCGTGCCTGCAACACCAGTAGCACTGCTCTCATCTCCAGCACACTGATGTGTAGGTGAGCCTAGTATTCTTGCCAAGTGCCTTGGGCTGTCTTTTCCTGATAATGCCCCCCCACCCCATCTGGGAAGCATCCGTGGTCACAGGCTGATGGGGGTGGTAGCCTGGTGGATAAACTCTTATCAAAGTCACCATAGGCAGTCCTTTCACCCCAAGTCCCTTTTTGCAACATTCTGGCAGAATTATATGGTATAATATCGGTACGTCCTGCATGGAGCACTGGGTAAAGAGAAGCCACTGCAGAATCCACATGTGCATACGAGCTAAGGGGAGTATGGTGATGGATGCTGCCATTGTTCCTAAATCTTTGATAACTGTTCTTGCTTGTATTCGTGTTCTCAAAAGTAGGTTTTGAATTTGCGTGCGAAGAGACCATTCGTTCTTGTGGAAGAGTTACCATCACAGTCACAGAGTTTAATTCTGCACCTATGAATGAGATATGCTGCGACGGCAATAATGCAGATTTTTCGTAGTTGATTGGGATCCCAAGTTGAGCACATAGGGCCAAAGTGTTGTCTACTGCTTGTAGTAGTAGCTGCTTGATAGTGGCAGTAAGGAGCCAGTCGTCTAGGTATGGAAACACCCAGAAGCCTAACATGCCTCAGGTGGGCTGTAACCACTGCCATGCATTTGATGAACACTCTGGGGGTTGTAGTGATCCCAAAGGGCAGTGCTCAGAACGGACTAGTTCCTAGCCAGATGTGTAAGGGGCTCCTTGATGGCCTGTCCATCTTTGTGTGGTAATACGCATCCTGGAGGTCTATAGAGCACATCCAATCGTCTTTTCCCAGAAAAGGAAGAATTGACTGTAACATGACCATCCGGAACGTTGTCTTTTCTACAGACTTGTTTAATGTATTGAGATCCAATACTGGTCTCCAGTCCCCCATTTTCTTTGGAGCTAAACAGAATCTCTTGAGTAGGTTCTGGATCCTATCTGGTCTACTGGGACTGGTTGGGTGACTTTCTAGCAACTTTTGAATTTCGGTTGCTGTCCGATTCCTGTGACTAGGTGGAATGTCTGGAATTCTTTTCAAGGTTGGTGGAGGGTTGGAGAAGGGGCTAGAATACCCTCTGGATATGATAATTTGCACCCACTTGTCCCTTGTGATTTTTAGCCAGGCATCTGGGTACAAAGACAATCTACCCCAGACTGCCTCCAGAGCAAGTAAGGTTTCCCTGCAGGAATGCTGAAAGGGCTTAACGAAGAAAGACTCAGTCACCCTAATGCTGCAGACCCCCTCTACAGCATGACCAGTGTCTTCCATTAATACTACCTCCTCTGCCCCTGGAGGGGGGTTCACCATGTGTCCGGAAAGGCTCCCTGGGTTTTACGGAACCACATCTTTCCACCCTTTTGACTCTTAGGATATGGTCTTGAAGGAGTGGAAAAACTCCAAACGGCAGAGAAAGAGTCTCCTTCCTGCTCACACCTTGTCAGTGTTTTCTTACTTTGGGCCCCAACAAGGATGAGCCATCAAAAGGGGTGTTGGTAAAGGATGATTTGGAAGGTTCCACAAATGAACACAAGCGCATCCAGGAATGTCTAAGGGCAATTCCTGTACCTGCTTATCTGCCTGCTCCATCATCTGCATACGAAATGAGCTTCATGGAAGAGTTGACTATGGAGTTTAGGGACTATCGGAAACTCCGTTACATTACCCTGAAGAGCATCTCCAAGCTCCTTTAGGAGATCTCTCTGTAGCCTTGTAAAGTGAGTTAAGTATTTCAGGGACCGTAGAGTAAAGGTCGCTGATGAGAACATGCTCTGCCCATACCTGTCCATTGCACATGACTATTTTGTGGATGGACAGCTGTGGACATCAGGCATCTGTTTTTAGTGGCCACTGCCACCACCATAGCATCTACGTCACCCCCTTTGGTCAAGAAAGATTTGCCCTCTGGTGCAGTGATAAATTTGTTAGGCCTCCTAGGGACAGGTTCCACAGTATCCGGAGACTCCCACTCCTTCTGACAAAGTCAGAAAGTTCATCGAAAGGCAGACACACCCAAGAGGTGGAAGGTAGAGAACCAAAAGCCTTCATGTATACAGAATCTTCATCACAAGGTTTAAGTGGCCTTCCAACCGCCTCTCTGCTTAAGGAATAAGATTTCTGCGAATGAGGTATCTTCAGAAGGTGACCGTGGAGATCCCGCTGATTCGAGGTCCATGTCTGAGGTCACTAATTCCTCAGGGGAGTCTAGATGTTTACTCTTACATGGTCTTCTTTCATGGTGCCTTCTCGGATGGGGTTTCTGGAGAGGTTTCTAAAGAGAAAGGTACATCCTGTGGGGCGTCATGAGGCTCTGGATCTCTATGCTGTGGGCCATGCAGTGCAGAAAAATGGACCCGAAATGGTAAGGGAAGGAATGGTAGGATCTGAAACACTATGTCCATGGGGGCAGTGTTCTCCTCATGACTGGGAAGACAACCCCCCCCCCCCCAGTGACCTGAGGAAAGCTCCGACTCCTAAGAATCAAAAGCCCCCTCGGTGTCATGAGAGACAGCTCCGAGGTTGAGGTAGGAGCTGAATTCATCTGAGCCGATGCTCAGAGGTAAAGCCGAAACCAATAAATGCTCAGTCCGGCTGTCCCGTTCCCCCAGAGTCGACTGGTGAGCATCAGCCCCTAGACCTCCCGGTCGGCGCCAAAGTCTGAGCAGTAAGAACCGAAGCCAAAGAAGGTCTTGGCACCATAGGGTCCACAACCATTGGATCCACACATTCCAGCTCAGAGACCACGGTAGGGGTCAGAGGAGGAAGTGAAGTAGGGAGTCTGGTTGGATCCGAAGCCAACTGGCTCAGTACCGACAAATGTTTTGCAAGAGCCGGTGTCCTCAAAAGCTTCTGCACCAAACAATCCAGGTCCAAACCCGAAAGAATTCTGGAAGAACGAGATGATGGTACTGGCGATGCCACAGACTGTAAAACTGGGGATCGGTGTAGGAGGCAGGATCTAAAACTCTGCTCCCACACAGATGGAGCCAAGATAGAGGTCTGAGTCAATGTGGTCAGTTCCAAGAATTTTTTAATCTTTTTTGAAGGCTCCGAACCATCTGAAGATGGTCTCTCAAAGCTTTTCTCAGACTTGGGTGAAGAAGTCTTATTTAAATGGAGTTTGACCCTTCTCTAAATCCTCAGCAAAGGAAGACAACCCCTTAATATCAATTTACTCTTTCGCTCTTGAAGCGCCCTCGAGCTGAAAGAATGGCAAATGGAACATCCTGCAAATGAATGTGTATACTGTTTAGGAGCCCTGCAGAGTGCCCATCAGTGATGGACATCTTCTGCGAGCACTTTGGACATCTTTTAAATCCTGAGACCCTGGTCTCCTTGGTATCCTTTATTTTGTTTACTTGCCATCCTGAACACAAAATATCAGAAACACAAACACAGTATAAGAGCATTTTAACTTAAAACAGGCTATCAAAAATGTGTAAGAAACAATGCTATTAAAGTCTATAAAAATGAACGATAAACAACCCTCTAACTTACAGGTTGTTTAAAAGTCTTTATATGTATAAACCTACAATGCTATCAAACACACAGTAGAACCTCAAAAACCTGGCTACTGAGGAGAAGAATAAGTGAAAAGGCACAACACATTCTAATTCTTGAAACAGGACTATTTTATTTATTTTTTTTAAACCCTTCTAACTCCAACTATAAATCTAAGTTAGCCCAACAAACGGCCAACTAGAAAAAAAACAAAATCAGCAAAAAGCATCAAAGACAAAAGAATAAACGCAGAGAAATATGCGATTAATTACCAACAACCTTATTGGACTGACTATTAACTTTCAGAAACTTTAAACAAAAAGAATAATAAAGAAAGTTTGAACTTAGCCAGAACTAGTTCTCAATGACACAACTGCTTTAGTGGCAAATGAGATCTGGGTAATGCCCTATGGTATCATGGGATAGGGACGGAGCCACGAGCCAGCTGTAGACCTCAAGCTTTAGAAAACGGCCGAGTCAGAACCAAGGATCGGTTTCGAGCCCATCAGTCAAGAATGAGGGCGAGACAGGACAAGTGCACATCACAGGGTTTAATCCTTCCTGCTACCAGAGATGTATGCATTAGAAAGTATATACAAATGAGAAATCAGATAGTGTCGTAAGTGCAGTCCAAAGATCTAATTTACATTTTAAATTAGGATTTTATTCACACTATGACAAATCAGCTCAACCTGATAATGTCAGCATATGATGTGCAGTACTGATTATGGATGCAAAATATTACTGTAATTAGGCACTTAGTCAATGGCAATTAACACAACGTTATTTCTGGGAATGAGCTCAACTGAAGCTACAGATTTACCGATCCACAAATAAGAGAGTGATAAAAGCTCAAGTTTATGTAAAATAAAGCATCCTAAAATGGGAAACCCTTGGCAAATTAAATAAAACCATAATCCATGCACTTGAGAATCACAGTAAATCAGCAAGGACAGCAAGAAAGCACCACTGTATTTATGGTTAGCGTTACAAAAAGAAGTAATCTTCAGTACAGTCCACTGCATATTGAAAATCTTTCTGAATTTACTACAAAAACGAGATACAGAAGTGGATAATAATGTTTTTGTTACTATTGACCAGAATCTCTAAAGATCTGGTACAGGAATACGTTTCTAATATTTTAATGGAAATCTTTTAAACTTGAACATTTTCAAAATTCGGAAGCCTTGGATTTGGTTCTCCATAACAATTTATGTTTGAAGATTAATTTGCACAGCAAAAAAGAGCAACAGCTATGGGGGCTAGGATTGCTACAGATATGTAAATGTATTTTTAAACACACTGGGGAAAATATAAATATTTAGGACTCTGGAAACTAGTGCTGGCCGAAGGAGAAGAGGAGGGTGAAGGCATGCCCAAAGGCAGGCATGCCCAAAGGCAGGAAGAGAAGAGGAAGGTTAGGAGTGTAGCAGTGAGGGTAGGAACTTTGAATGTTGGCAGTATGACTGGTATAGGAAGAGAGCTAGCTGATATGATGGAGGGAAGGAAGGTTGATATATTGTGCGTGCAAGAGACCAGATGGAAGGGAAGTAAGGCCTGGTGTTTAGGAAACGGGTTCAAATTGTTGTGGATGGCAGGAGAAATGGGGTAGGGTTTATACTAAAGGAACAATATGCCAAGAGTGTTTTAGACGTGAAGAGAGTGCCTAACAGAGTGATGTTTATGAAGCTCAAAATTGATGGTGTAATGATGAATGTTGTTAGTGCATATGCTCCACAAGTTGCGTGTGCGATGGATGAGAGAGAAATTTTGGAGCGAGTTGGATGAAGTTGTGGTGAGTGTACCCAAGGGTGAGAGACTAGTGATTGGAGCGGACTTTAATGGGCATGTTGGTGAAGTGAACAGAGGGGATGAGTAAGTGATGGGTAGGTATGGTGTTAAGGAGAGAAATGCAGAAGGTCAGATGATTGTGGAGTTTGCGAAAAGGATAGACATGGCTGTGGTGAATATGTATTTTAAGAAGAGGGAGGAGCATAGGGTGACGTACATGAGTGGAGGAAGATGCACACAGGTGGATTATATCCTATGTAGGAGGGCCAGTCTGAAGGAGATTGGAGACTGTAAAGTGGTGGCAGGGGAAAGTGTAGTTAAGCAGCACAGAATGGTGGTCTGTAGGATGACGTTTGTGATCAAGAAGAGGAGGATGAGGAGTGTGAAAGCAGTGCCAAGGATTAAATGGTGGAAGTTAAGAAAGGGTGACTGTGAAGTGGACTTTAGGGAAGAGTTAAGACAGGCACTGGGAGGCAGTGGAGAGTTACCGAATAGCTGGGTAACTACAGCAGAACTAGTAAGGGAGACTGCTAGAAAGGTGCTTGATGTGACATCTGGACAGAGGAAGGAGGACAAGGAGACCTGGTGGTGGAATGAGGAAGTACAGGAGAGTATACAGAGGAAGAGGCTGGCGAAGTGGGATGGTCAAAGAGATGAAGAAAGTAGACATGAGTATAAGGAGATGAGGCGCATGGCAAAGAGAGAGGTGGCGAAAAATAAGGATAAGGTGTATGGAGAGTTGCATGAGAGATTGGACACTAAAGAGGGAGAAAAAGGACCTGTACCGACTGGCTAGACAGAGGGACACAGAGTTGGGAAGGATGTGCAGCAAGTAAGGGTGATAAAGGATAGTGAGGGAAAGGTACTCACAAGAGGAGTGTGTGTTGAGTAGATAAAAAAAATAAATAAATAAAAAAAAAAGAAGAGTATTTTGAGAGGCTGATGAATGAAGAGAATGAGTGAGAGAGTAGGTTGGATGATGTGGGGATAGTGAATCAGGAAGGAAGTGAAATGTTTAGCAAGGAGGAAGTAAGGACAGCTATGAAGAGGATGAAGAATGGAAAGGCTGTTGGCCCAGATGACATCCCAATGGAAGCATGGAGGTGCTTAGGAGAAGTGGCAGTGGAATTTTTAACTAGATTGTTTAATGAAATTTTGGAAAGTCAGAGGATGCCTGAGGAGTGGCGAAAGTGTTTTGGTACCTATCTTTAAGAATAAGGGTGATGTGCAGAGCTGCAGTAACTACAGATGGATAAAATTGATCAGTCACAGCTTGAAGTTATGGGAGGGAGTAGTAAAAGTTAGGTTAAGAAGGGAGGTGATGATTAGTGATCAGCAGTATGGTTTCATGCAGGAAAGAGCACTACAGATGCGAGGTTTGCTCTGAGAGTGTTATTGGAGAAATACAGAGAAGGTCAGTCCTTTGTATTTGCATTGTGTCTTTGTAGACTTGGAGAAAGCATATGACAGGGTGCCTAGAGAAGAGTTGTGGCATTGTATGAGGAGGTCGGGAGTGGCAGAGAAGTATGTAAGAGTGGTACAGGATATGTACGAGGGTAGTTTGACAGCGGTGAGGACTGCAGTGGGAGTGACAGATCCATTTGAGGTGGGATTACATCAAGGATAAGCTCAGAGTCCTTTGTTATTTGCAGTGGTGATGACAGGTTTACAGATGAGATCAGACAGGAGGCCCCGTGGACTATGATGTTTGCAGATGACATTGTGATCTGTAGTGAGAGTAGGAATCAGGTTGAGGAGAATCTGGAGAGGTGGAGATATGCTCTAGAGAGCAGAGGAATGAAGGTCAGCAGGGCTAAGACAGAATAGATGTGTGTAAATGAGAGGGAGGGTACAGGAATGGCGAGGATACAGGGAGTAGAGTTGGTAAATGTGGACGAGTAAGTACTTTGGATCAACAGTGCAGAGTAATGGTGAATGTGGAAGAAAGGTGAAGAAGAGGGTACAGGCAGGGTGGAATGGGTGGATAAGAGTGTCAGGAGTGATTTGTGACAGACTATAAGAGTGAAAGGGAAGGTCTACAAGACAGTAGTGAGACCAGCTATGTTATATGGGTTGGGGACAGTGGCATTGACAAAAAGGCAGGGTCGGAGCTGGATGTGGCAGAGTTAAAGATGTTAAGATTTGCACTCGGTATGACTAGGGTGGATAGGATTAGGAATCCGTTTATTAGAGGGTCAGCTCATGTTGGACAGTTTGGAGACTAAGCAAGAGAGACGAGATTGCGTTGGTTTGGACATGTGTTGAGGAGGGATGATGGGTACATTGGGAAAAAGATGCTAAGGATGGAGCTGCCAGGTAAGAGGAAAAGACGACGGCCTAAGATAAGGTTTATGGACGTGGTGAGAGAGGACATGCAGGCGGATGGTGTGACAGAGCAAGATGCAGAGGATAGGACAAAATGGAAAGAGATATCCGCTGTGGCAACCCCAATGGGAAAAGCCAAAAGATGATGATGAAACTAGTGTAGTATCAATGTTACAAAGGTTTCATTTCATTAATATTTTTATTATACAAAAGTTATTATTCATTTTTATTAATACTGATTTCTGAATTTTAGAGCTTCATATAAAAATTAATTCTGTCCAAATTTGTATGTTATTTTTAAACTGGGGGACATTCACATACAACCATCTCTCAGAAGCTAAATTTATCACTTGTCAGTACGCATCTGACTTTGCTTAAAAGAAATACCATCAAGGGTCAGTGGACTGTAGATGTCCTCGTTTTTCTTTCAACATAGAAATCAGAAATTTAATAGATTTGTTGTTAGATGTTATTGCAAATGTTTGGTACAAATGTCTACGCTCTCACACTTTGCGAATAAGTATAGACCCACCCTGCGGTGCCACAACTTTTCTAATTAATGATACAGTTGGCAAATGTGACAAATGCAGGACTATGATTTTACCTTTTACTATTAACACACATACTATTAGACATAAGTATTAACCCAACTTGAGAATTTAAGTGGTATCTGCATCTGATACTATTAGAAATAAAGGTAGGTGTAGTTCCAACACTTAACATACTAGAAATCAGAAGGAAATATTAATAACAAATAGTTATTGATTTAGTAACTCAGAATGTGAATGTTTAGGTGTGGTGGATGCTAGTGTCAACCAAAAACACAATACATTTTGTTATAAAATAAAAGGAAATAAAATATAATACCAAGTTTGTTTTGCTGCCAGCCAAGACTGGTCATTTATGTTGCTACATGTAGTATTCTGCTTTTACTATAGCAGAACAAGGAAATTACAAAGAATTCATGAATATATGCATGCTATACAAAGAAATTCTATTAATGCCTTGTGCAAGCATTCCCAGGACTGTGCCGTTTTTTTTTTTTTTTGGAACTGTTTATGTTCTTATATATGTAATATAAACTATCTTGGAATCCTAGAGGGGATGACAAGGAAACACTTTTGGACTATAAGGAATAAAGGTTGTGGGAGGTCAGACTGAATGCTTGTAATTCCTCAACCATAAATGGGAATATTAAATTTTTAAATGTGTTTTACAAATAAAAGGTTCATACAATAAATGATGTAAATAATGAAACTGTCATTTGAGATGTATAGTACTTACTCTCACATGATTTTGTGATTTATAAATTTTCAGTACTTTGTTAGATGGTGTTTTTAGTCCAAACCAGACTTTTCAGGCAAACATGTGCAAGCAAGCAATTAAGTGAATAAAAATAAATAGGAGACAAAAACAGTACAGAGGACTCACTGCCATGTACATTAGCAGAGTTCTGCACTAGTGTGTGTTATAACCACTTCAATGATCACCTCAGGTGCTGCTAGTGAGCAAGGCATGGAAAACAATTCAAGGGATAAAGGGCAAAAGTAACAGTTAGCATTTGTCCGAGTTACACTGGCAAGCTGTTTGCAGGCTTTCATGGTAGTGTAGCATGCTTTTTATTCCACCAAACCAAAATGAAATGCAAGTTTACGTAAAAATACAGATCAGTTCAGGTTCATTAAGGGCAGGTCCAGCATTGTCAACTTACTTGGTACTGAAGCAAAGGACGATGGCAACTATAGGCATATCTTTGATTGTTCATGCAGATTTCGTTTTTTTTTTTTTTGGGGGGGGGGGGCTTCCCCCAGGCCTCCAATGAAAAGGGGCCACCGTCCCACACGGACTAACCCAGCAAACAAATCTAAAATAAAATAAACTAGAACTTGTAAAGACATTCAACGCCATCCCACAGGCTGGTATCAAATTCTACGAGCCAAATGTCAATCCCTATGTAACTCACCGGATTGCAAACTGGCTCACAAACAGAAACCACAAGATTAGAGTGGGCAGCTCTACCTCCTCTAAAAGACCTGCTAATAGTGGCCAAGAGTTCAATCCTTGGGCAGATCCTTTGGGATTTACTTCTTAGAGTTCAAAGCGAATGTTAAGGGTTTATACAGGACTAGCTTTGCACACCACTAGAAACTTGGTCCCATTGTAAACTACCAAGAGGGCACACCAAGACCCTAAGATAGTGCCTTTCCCAAAACAGATAGTGTATAAAAAACATTGACTAAAAACTAAAATGCCAAGAAATGTATAATAGTATAAATTTGGCAAGCATGACTTCACTTGTAACTATCACACTGACAGCATACTCCTGAAAGTTGATCCCACAGTCAGGGATCTAGGAACATATTTGGACAATGAACGGTCCTTTGCTCATTGCATATCCATTACTGTACGGAAATCTTTTACCTACAAGCTGTATGGTGAAAAAGGTTAAGGCATCCAGGTCTAGGGATGCCAATCATTCCACTGTAAACTCTCATTAGGCCGATCACTAAATATAATGCCCCTTTATGTACCTGTACAACTACTTGTGACAACTACAATGACCTCAAATTCACACTAAAAAGTCAGAGCATCTGAATTACAATAACTATGCAGACAGTGTCAAAGCTTTTCCCCTCTTTTCTCAGCATCATACAGGCTTCTGAGAAGCCAACTCTCTCTCACATACCATCTCAATAGACTGCCCCATCAGACCCATTACATATTCGCCAGTCCAATGGTAGAGTCAACACCTGTTCAAGGCTCGCTCTCTCTTTTGCAACAGAAATAGAACATGTTGGAAAAAAACATATGCATCACAGACAATCCCACTTCTATGGAAGTCTTCCAGTACACACAAAAGCAGAGTACTTTTCTTATTCAATTCAAAATTTGAATGAAAAGATGGGAAGCTGCAAAATTCACTCTAGGTTTGGAATCCGTGTCCCTTCATGACTAAGGGAAAGCAAGTATATGTTCCAACATATACCTTTGTACTGCCTGCCTCTGGGTTATATGCAAAACTTTAAGGCTAGACTTAAAGATCTCACAGATCAACAACCTACCAAGTACCTATGAACCCATATAATTTTGGTTGCATTAAATCAATCTACATTTTGATTGCACATATAACAGGAGTGGAATAATAACAGTTTCTCAAACATATCAAATCAAAAATCGCTCATGAACAAAACTCTAAGATTATCAGCTAGGCTGTAACAATTTACTATGTCTCTCATTTTTTTTTTATGTAGATAGGTGCAAACACCAAGTAGTATGGTATATTAAAAAGATCAAAGGGCAAAATGTAGCAGTGACCTGTGGAACATATTACAAGGCGCTGGAAAAGCACTCAAAAACCATACCATCTCAGAGATAACGCAATCAGATAGAAGCATATCATACTGTAAATGGCTGACCTTTAACTCCAAAACTACTCCATTCAGCTTCCAAAACTGGCTGAGGTGCTCTCAAAGGGCAGGAGTACCAATACCCCCCATCCAAATGAGGCCTAGTGACGTCTGTGGGTGTTATGCAGGTTCCACCAATTGCTTCATGATTTAAATAAAAAGCAAAAAGTCAAGTCATTGCACCAACTGCAGGCTCATCAAGCTCCAAGTTAAAACAAGTGGGTGAAGTAATCTCACCTAGGATAGATCAACTATTGCCTATAGTCAAAAACAGTAAGTACACGGGGGGGTAGAGCTGGAGATGCTCAGTGACTGAAGATACAAATTCTAAACAAACACAGTTCAAACCAGTACAGCCAGTCTTGGGGGATTCTACCCTTGCTTTCAATAAACAAACAGTCACATCAATAAAAATGTCACTTCAAGAGGCAGAAAAAGAAAGAAAATACAAGCAATAGTAGTAGTAGTAGCCGCCAAGAGCTAACCTGCCTAAATATAAACGTTAAGCTCTATTTTTCTTTACTTACATTCAAAATTCAGTACTGTGCAGACACACACAAAATCAGGAGTTAAGAAAAGCTGACCACCATTCCAAAGCAGCTTGCTTGCTTCATGCCAGTAAACTGAACAGCACTGCAGCTTCTGAACTGTGTCACATTCTTGCGCTGCACAATGTTGTCAGGGTGAGGTGACAGCCTTTAGATGCACTAGCATACATTTACCCCACAGTGGCCTTATACAAGAATGCGCACATACATGTGGTTTACACTAGTGCCAACTAGCAAGCAGATGTTCAAAGCTGCCTAAATAACACAGTGAAATGAGCTAAAAATCGAATCATGATGATAATAAATGACCCTGCCACCACCATGCCTCCCTGTTTAGATGTAACAAATAGTTAAGAGTCTCTGAAAAACGGCAAATGACAATGTGACAGCAAAAGGAGGTGTCAAATATACTACTGGTTCTGGTGGCACGGCGGTAGCGTTGTTACCTCACAGCAAGAGGTTCTCCTGTTCGATTCTCGGCTGGGCTTGGGAGTGCCTTCTGTGTGGAGTCTGCATGTCCTCCCCACGGTTGGTTAGCATTCAAAAGACATGCGTGCGTAAATGGACGTGCCTTCGTTGAAGATTGGGCGCTGTGGCAACCCCTTACCAGGAAAAGCCGAAAGACAAACAACATTCTTTGAGGATCACCAAAAACGTATAGATTTTTTTAGTGCGGGATGTGGACCTTAAAGGAACACACTGCAGTGTCTTGTGGCTTATTATTAACACCAGTATAAAGTACTTTTTGCCTATTTCATACCAGAAATCTGTAACAAATTTACAAAGCTAAGTTGGGTGCATTTTCCTAAAACATGTGAGCCCCACCATCCACCCTCTGGGCCTGCATTTTCTGGTTGAGAGAATATTACACTTTTGTCAATAAGTTAGCAGTGTTCGTATACACACACAAAGCATAAGCAACTTTCAGCCACCACAAAATTCGCCTCTGTACAATTCGTTCAACAAATCGAGGCACTGCAAAGAAACAGCAGATACCCATGCTTGCAGTTACATTTGCAAAGAATGATTTATGGACACCCCCTCCCCCAAAAAAGTATTGTGGCCTTAAAAATCTGTTTTATTAGAAAGGGTTTTCCCAACAAGTGGCATGTTTAACTCATTGTTTTTACCCACTTTCATCTGCCCATTTTCTGATTCAGTGATACCAGCAGCCACAGTACTCACCACCCTAATACATTTATTGGCCACTATTCTACCTAGCTCCTTCACCTTTTCACTCCCAAATAAAGGGGGAAACATGCAACAAACTACTAAGCGTACGAAAGCCCGCCTGCTTCTCATACACGACTCAGACTGTTTCCCCACTGGGAATCAGTTTAAACCAAAACTAGACTCGCCCCTTTCTTACTGGTGCAGCAACCTTGGCAATGTGTTATATCCTGCCAAGGAAATAACAGAGCACTATGGCTTACATCCTACCAATTGGCAGGACATACCCAACAGCTAATGCTACTGCAGCAGTGATCAATACTATGAACATATAAGGTGATAACATGATAAAACAGAACAAAAAATATATAGTCTAAAACAAGCACACATGCCAAAAAAATTATATTATATTATGCCAAAGAGAGACAAATATGTTGCTGACAAGGAAATTAAATTAATGCACGACTTTTTTCTGCAGGTGCTGGGCAAAAGGGAAAATACATGTTCAGAAGTACTGCAATATCATTCCAAAGCTTGCTTTAAACAAAAAAGTTACGTACTCACCATAAATGTTCCATGCGAGTTCATCTCGCCTTTCATTCTTTACTGATGGGTTCGGAGCCAATCCTTAGCTCCAACTCCACCAACTGCAAAAGCTCAAGGTCTTCAACCAGCCAACTCCCTATCCCAGTGAGGTTCGGCTCCGAATCCATCAGTAAAGAATGAATGGCGAGATAGAACAACTTCACATTTATACATTTCATAGGTAAACAGGAACTACCCAACCTGAATCTCAAGAGGTATGCGCACTGTGTGTGATGAGCAGAGATAATGGGTAAAGGTCCTGGACTGTTTCACTTTGGACTGGCTCCTGGTGCTGTGGCAAAATGCACTGCAAAGACACAAAATGTTACAGCCAGTACCACATGTGCAAGCAGACTAGCGTACTTGCGTATTATCGCAACCACATTTCCACACTGCCATAATTCATTGTGTGTGTGTGGAAACAGGTCTCCTAACCTAAAAAGGGGTCTGTAAAGAAGTAACCCTTACTCTGTCACAGTGGGTATGACCCAGGAAGAGGAGTAAGGGTAAAACTTTATACTTGGAGGTGACGCTTCTCATTGCTCCTGTAACTCCACAGTGGCGCACTGCTGGACAATAGCTGAATTTCTCAATAAGGATGTTAGCAAAAGGAAACAGTGTCGCATAAGAACCCTGTTACCGTAGGAAACTTTCAATCAGTCAAGGACAAATTTTGTATACTTCAGTAGAAATGACTTAAACGTAAACTGCTATTCAAAGTACTTTGGACGGCACGGTTAAAATTTAATGGACTGCTGTACAGCTGTGCTTCAGAGGTTGTAAGGCAACAGGGTTGATAACGGGGGTGAGCTATGATCAGAAGTGTACATAGTATTCTAAACTGCTTTTCCTTTCCTGCTGTTAGCTGGAGTAAAGCAGTGATCCCCATATACCCTTTTACATCAGTGTAGAAGCAGTTACTGTCTGTTTAACAGACTTGCTCAGAGTAGTGATGCTTAAGAATACATTTTCTTGATAGTGATGTCATTGTTGCTACAAAAATGCTAATGGTGCTTCAAATGCATGCAACAAAAGCAAACCTGTGTTTTCCATACAAGGTATAGCTACTTCGATAATACGCAACTCCCGACAATCTTGACACTGGTTTTTATGCAGTCGTTTCTACTGAACTATGCGAAATTCACAACCACGAAAATGTGGTTGAGATAATACGCAAGTACCCAGACTAGTAGTGGAAAGGAAGGTTACTGTAAGCTATGCCTGCTGCTCCACATAGTGGACAATTGCCAAGTCAGTCTGTTCCTCCTTCCAACATCATCAAGAGAGAGATTGCAAATCCAAAACAACTGCAAAAAATGCAATCGGTAGAGAAGCAGCAAGGGTAGATGACAAGACTGGAACTGAATAGTACCCAGGAAGTCTTGCTATATTACTGTCATGTGGCACTTTTTGCAATGAAGCAAAATATTTTTTTTATTAGCAGCACAATAAAAAACCTCAGCTATGGAGGAAAAATGTGCAGTTAAGCTCCACTTACCTGTAACAAAAGATGTTCATAAAAACACACACTGCTTTCCTTACTGGCATATGAATAGTAAGTGTCCCGCTACCCTCCCTCTAACAAGCGGTCAAATCTCAGAACTCCTCCAGTTACCCATATGTGAGAGTGAAGAACCAAATTACCTGGCAGGACCAGGACAGCCCTTCACACTCAAGACAGAACCTTTTCAGCTTTCAAGGGTGGCAAAACGAAGAGCAGATGGAAACAGAAACACTTACTGTTCCAAGCTAAAAACCACACAGATGCACACAAGAGCATCCAACCCAAACAACCAACTATAAACATCCGATAAAACATGGGTGGTGAGAGGGTACTGTCAGTAAGGCAGTGTGTTCTACTAACCTACTGTTAAAGGCAAGTGGTGAGAGGGTACTGTCAGTAAGGCAGTGTTGTTCTACTAACCTACTGTTAAAGGCAAGTGGAACTTATACCCATGTGCCAGTAAGGCAGTATGTGTGTTGAACATGGTACAGCTTTGCATTTCCAAAGCTTAACCAACCTGGGAGACGGAAGGATAAGGGGCCAGGAGCCCTTGAAGAAGGGTACTCACCAAGCCTACTCTGGTTATAGAAAAAGCATCCAGTTTATAGTGCTTCATGAAGGTATGCACAAAGTACCAAAGTTGCTGCTGCACCTAGAATATTTCTACAGGCCACTTCTTTCCAACATGGTACAGAAGAAAGAGAAAACGGTGGTCATAAAATAGGTCTCTACCTTGCCTCAATTCACCTGTCCATGGCTGCTGTAATAAAAACACTAGACAGCCAACGTGTAATGGCTTGCTTACAGACAGGTTTACCTTTGACATAGAAAAGGAAATAAAAAGCCCATCTTCCTAAAGGCCATTACTTTTTCAAGATAGTTCTATCGCTCCGCATCCACAGTATTATGAAGTATCCTCTTTCCCCTACGCTTAGGTTCTGGATAGAACAGATGAAGATAGACTGAGAGTGAATACAGAGACCACTTTCAGAATGAAAGATAGATTAGTGTGCAAAACAACTCCATCCCCTGTGGGAAATCAAGTAAGATAGTCCCACCATGACAGCCTGCAGGCTCAGAAACTTGACTTGTGGATGTCAGAGCAATACACAATTTCCAGGTCAAGAACGAGATCAGCATGAGCAGCAGGGTGTTAAGGTCAATTTTTCAAGAACATAATTTTAGGTCCTATGAAGGAGTAATTAGCTTGCAATATTCCTTTCATGAACTGTTTTACCAAAAAAGATTGAAAGAAAGAACAGAATCCACTGGCAGAAAAACAGAGAGGGCTGCTAAGTGCACCTTAATGGATGCATAAGATATGCCAGCCATCCTGAAGTAGCTCACAAATATTTCATCATCAAAGAGATATAAACCTCAACGGACCTTTTTCCATTCATCCACCACTTTGAAAACCTCATCCATTTAAGAATTTATGATTTTCTAGTAGCAGGTTTTCTGGTCTCCTTTAACACCTGCTTCACATCCTCATGAAACAAGTTCCTAAATGGAGTAAAGATAGCCTAGATGATTCTGTCAACTGAAATTTTTCCAAATCGGGGTGCAGTCACCCTGAGACAATGCGAACAGATTCAACATGTGAGGAAGTCTGTGGTAATTGCCCTCGGCTTATACTATTAACAAGGAAAGATGAGACTGCCTGGGCCAACAGACAGTCAACATAATCATCTTTGATTTATTTTATTTATTTATTTATTTATTTGCAGTTGGTTTACCAGGATAGTCCATTGGGCCAAAAGAACCCGTTTTCAATGGAGTCCTGGGGAGAAAAGCTCCAAAAAATAGACATACAGACTAGGTACATACAATAGAAAAAGCTCTATAAGCAAACAAACATACTAGGTACATACAATAGATTACTAAAGATACAATTTTAAAACAGAATACAGTCATTGAATTCACATTTGAGGTACTTTCCCCTAAGCAATCTTATAGAAGTAAGTAGAATAAATGTAGGTTGTATTAGGGCTAAAGAGGTAGTTAATTTGTAGAAAGTAATTGTTTATGTAGGCATAGTTGAGTAATATAGGAATGAATGGGAGATGAAGAGTACCTTGTTTTTAAGATGGGTGGGAACGAGCATTCCCATAGGGACTTAAGATGTGTGTGAAGAGATTTTTTGAACATATAATGATTACTACTGGTGCGAATGGATGGTGGGAGTGAGTTCCAAAGTCGTGCTAGGTTAAAGGATAGAAGGTTTTTACCTGGGGGACGAGTTGGTTTATGAACTTCTAATAGGGTTTGATTGTTTGACCTTAGGACTCTGTCAGGTAGGTGCAACGTAAAAGCAAAAGACAGGGAGGGACAAAGAGGGGTTATTGATGAGCTTATGGGCTAGGGTTAGCTGAATGAAGTTGAGCTGATGTGGAAGTTCGAGCCAATTAAGTTTTTGGAGAGAGGAACAGTGGTGGGTGGAGGACCTGTGACCGTTAGCAAACTTGGCGATTTTGTTGTAGCAAGAGGAAAGTTGTTTCTTTAGAGAGGACCGGAGATTAGTTAGGAGAGGTGATCCATAGAGAAGGGAGGGGATAAGGAAGGAAGAAGAGAGGGAAATTTTGGTGGTCTTTGTGAGGTATTGATTTTGACGGTAGAGCATGCCAAGTTTTTGGTGGGTTTTTTTAATATTTAGTTGTAGATGGGAGTTGAAATTAAGCTGGTTATCAATTTGGACACCTAGTAGCTTGGTTTCCGACACCAGTTCTAGGATTGAGTTGTTTTGGCTAGTAATGAAGAATGTGTTTGTATTGAAGGGAGTATTTTTGGAGGGGGTAAATACCATGAGTTTAGTTTTGGAGGCGTTAAGAGCTAGATGGTTTATTTTCATCCAGTGCTCAGTGATTGAGAAAGCTTCTTGTGTGAGATTTTGAAGCTTAGAGGTAGATGTGGCAGAGCAGATAATGGTAGAATAGTCAGCGTATTGGATGATGTTAGAGAATGGGATAGATTTGTGAAAATCATTTATAAATATGTTGAAGAGAAGAGGACCAAGTATAGAGCCTTGTGGAACTCCGGTGGGGGTGCTGAGAAAAGAAGTGGCCTTTTTCCATTTTACAGCTTGGTATCTGTGAACTGGTTCTCCAGCTACTTATCAGAGGAGGGAGAAAGGTAAAGTTTTGAAAGTTTTGTTAAGAGCAGACTGTGTGAGATAGTATCAAAAGCCTTATAGAGGTCGAGTAGTAGTGTGGAGACAATTTGGCCACAGTCGCGTGCTTTGTTTACGGTTTCAAGATAGGAGAAGAGGGCTGTCATGGTGCTATGATTTGGCCTAAAGCCGTGTTGTGTAGGTGTGAGAAGGTTATTCTCTAGAAGATGTGGTAGTAGTTGAAGTTGGATACACTTTTCTAGAAGCTTGGAAATGGGGGACAGGATAGCGATGGGACAGAAGTTGTTAACATTGCAGTTATTACCGCCTTTGTGTAGAGGTATGATAAAGGCTTGTTTCCAGAGTTGGGGCACAGCACATTCCAGGATTGAGCGGTTGATGAGAATGATTATGGGATAGGCAATAGCTTCAGCAGCTATACTTAGGAAGTATGAGGGGATGTTATCAGGTGCATTTGTGCCAGGCTTCAATTTCTGAAGGAGTTTCTTTATTGTAGAAATGGGTATAGGTTTTAATGAGAATAGAGCAGAGTGGAGAGGGAGAGTATTTGATGCTGGTAAGGAAGATGAGGAAGTTAGAGTAGGAGAAGTGTTGGGGGATACAGAGTGAGTAGATGGGAAAGTGGAAGGAGGAAAAGTGCAGGGTGGATTTTTGGCAGGAGAGGGTGGGGGGGTACTGGATGGTGAGGTAGAAGCAGGAAAAGAGGAAGTTAGTTTACTAATGGATTCAATGAAGAAGGAGTTAAATTGAGTGGCCAAATCTAAATCTGGGGCATTTGGGTCAGGGGTAGGAGTGTGTGGTTTGCTGGGGTTTAGGAGGGTGGAGATTCCTTTCCAGAATTTCCGTGGATTTGTTTTATTATTGTTTTGGAGGGTAAAGAAGTAATTTTGTCTGTCAGAGATAGTAAGCTTTTTTGCTTTGTTTCGAAGGGTTCTGTATTCAGTGTGGGATTCAGGGGTCTTTCTTTTCTGATAGGGATAAAGCCTGGGCATTCTAAGGCGCACGGTAGCTAATGTGTTTTTGGTAAGCCAGGGGGCAGAATTATTTTTTATTCTTTTTGTCCTTAAGGGGGCTAGAGAATCTAATACTTTTAGGAATGTAGAATTAAAGTGGGAGACCGCGTCTTCTAAGGATAGTGTCCTTAGATTGTTCCAGTTAATTGCATTTAGAGAATCTAAAATGGTTGTTGGGTTAAAATTTTTGTGGTTGCGGGTAGTAATATAATTGTGGGGGTGGTGAGATATACAGGGGAGCCGATGGGTGAAAGTGGGCATATGATCACTTAGAGCGTCGGGAAGAGTACCACTATCAGAATAATAGTGGGGATGTGAAACTAGGATCCAGTCTAGTATACTGCCACAGGAGAGGTTTTTTGATGGGCGTGTTACTTTGTTGATTAGCTGGGAAAAGTTATATAGGTTAATGTTAAGGGGGTTAGTTGGAGATTGTATGGAGGTCCAGTTGATATTTACATCACCTAAGATTATGGTTGCATTACTAATGTTATTGGAGAGCCAAGAGAGGATATCTTCTAATGTAGAGATATTGTCCCCTGGGGGGATATAGAGGGATGCAAGAGATATGTGTTTATGCTTATTGACTTGAAGGAGAGTGAGGAGTAATTCAGCGTTGTTGAAGTGTGGGATAGGTTTGTCATAGGGAGTAATTAACAAGAAAGTTGAAAATATGAGAGCTACACCGCCGCCTTTTTTGTGGGACCTGTCCTTTCTAATGATAGAGTAGTTTATTTCAGAGTCTTTTATATGGGGTTTTAGCCATGTTTCTGAGATAGATAAGATGTCAGGTTTATTATGTGTGAGCCAGGCATGGAGGGTTGGTATTTTATTGACTATGCTTTGGGAGTTTAATGAAGTGAGTAATAGAGGCTTGCGCATGGGGGTGGAGGTAGAGGGGCCTGGGTTTGGATGGATATCACCAGATAAGAGACTGGTAACTAGATGAAGGATATGGCTAGAGAGGCAATTTAGCAGTTTAGAAAAAGGATTAGGTAGTATTGTGATGGAAAAAGGGTTTCTGGTGGTTATGGGGATGTAGGGTTTGTGGGAAGTGAGTACTTTGTAGGAGAAGGATAGGAGGTGTTTTATAGGAAATAGATGGGGAGAGATAGATGAGTGTGACTGTGTGCGACTGTGAGAGGTGGGAATTTAGATGGTTAGTTATGTGATAGAGTTGTGTGTGGCGGCAGGTACTGGGTTGGGTGAGGTAGTGAAGATAGGAAAGTTTAAGAAGTAGTAGTAGAATAGTGATGGAGGAGGGTTTTAAAAGCATGTTGATTAAGACTGTTCTGTGGATAGAAGGCTATAATTGAATTAAGTATGTATTTAAAGATTATTATAGCAGGACGTGAAGTACAAAGCTTGAATTGTAGTGGGGTGTGTGGTGTTATGTAGGAGGGTAGAAGTGGTAGAGGATGGTGGAAAGGGAAGAGAGGATCAGTTATCAGAGTTAAAGTGTAAATTTAGAGTCAGGTAGTGTAACTCAGTAGTGGGTGTGGTAACAAGGAGGTGATTAGGAGATACTGGGTGTGTCCAGAGTGTTTGAGGTTGATTGGCGTAGGGAGGAAGTGGGTGTGGTAATGAGAGGAATATAGCTAGGAGTGCTGGGGGCGTGTGGGAATTGGGGGCAGGGTAGGGGAGCGGAGTGAGCCCGTAGGGTGAACGGAGCGGGAAACAGCAGGAGAAGGAGGAGAGCCAATCAGTAGAGCATAGATTGCAGGAAAGTAAGCTGTAACAGGGTAAGTAAGAGTTCTAGATATAAAAGATAGAGTTGGCTATGAGTTTAGTGAGAAATAAAAGTAAAGCAAGTAAGGAAAAAATGCGAGAAGTGAGTGAAATAAAGCAATATCAGTGGGGGGGGGTGCACCTTGTGGTCAATGTAGAAGTACACTGGGCCTGATATTTCTCACTGAGCCTTCAGAGTACCTTTGGAAATGCATATAGAAAAACTTTCCAATCCAAGGGAATGAGAATGCGTCTGTCCTCTAAAGTATGACTCCAAGGATGTCTAGAACAGAATTTCTCCAGCTGCCCGTTTTGAAAGGAGGCAAGTAACACTATGAGGCATTCCTCATGTCTGGACTAGATCCTGGAATACCGCTACACCAGTGCCTTAAACTCCCACTCATGCTGGTCTGCCCAAGATGATCTTAATCTGTCTGCCATAATGCTCTGATGGTATGTATGGTGCCTGAAGAGTTGGAGAATACTGAAGTCTGCTGCTATGCTGTCACTGCCAAACTGGCAGAGAGCAAGACCTCGAACCCCTTGTTTGTTAAGGTACCACATCATTGTGGTGATGTCCATAACCACTAGAAGAGGACCCAGAGTCCAAAGGTGATGGACTTTCAACGTGTGAATCACTGCCACTCTCTCCATGATACCGATGTGCTTCCATGTGCCCTTGGGCCCCCAAGTTGCTTGCACTTGCATCCCCATTGACACAGCTCCCCAGTGGAAAACTGGCAAATCTGTCTAGGCAGATTGCACCAGAGGGGAAAAAGGAAGTCCTGGAGTAATACTCAACTGATGTCTCCACTACTGTAACTCTCATCTGATGAAGGGCAGCACTGGCCAATGGGATTCCAGGGAACAGATATGCTAGGTCCAATAACTGCAGAAATACCACTCAATTTCTCATGTGAAAACAGGCCAGTGGTACGTTGAGAGTCAGAGGCCAAAAGTCCAAGAACATTTACCACTTCTCTCCCAATGTGACATTCATCTTTGAGAATTCCTAAAACAGTCAGATACAAAAGGACCTTGTCTTCAGGCAGAAAGGCCATTCCCTTACTGGGGTTGACAAAATACTCCAGAAATTTTAGTCTTTGCAGGGCTGTCAGACAGGACTTTCGGAGGGTCAACTTGAACACTACATGGAATAAGGTAAAGACCTTGTCTAGCAATTTCAAACACCTGGACGCAAACTCTGAATGAATCAGCAAGTTGTCCAAGTATGGAAATATGAGAATGCCCAGAGTATGAAAGTGGTCAACTAATGGAGCAAGGTATTTGGTGAACACTTGCAGTGGAATAGACAGCCCAAAAGGGCAATACAGAAAAGGAGCATCTCAGATTTGCTGCATCTGGTTTGCACTGTGTATGAAGTGAAGAGCAACAGAGGTATGATGAGTGGCATCCTTCAAGTCCAGGGTCACCATGATGCAGTTGTCTGGCAGAGGCGGTACAATCCGCAAGGTGAGAATCTTGAACTTTGACACCTTAACAAGCATATTCAGAAAAGAGGGGTCTAACACTGGCCTCCATGATTCTGCTGTTTTGGGAAGCAAGAAAATACTTTGGAAAGAATGAGAGGTTTCTACTAAAGGAGACAAGGAGGAAATAAAGCCTGGTCTGGTGGATAAGGGGAAACCTCCTAAAATGGAGACAGGTGGTCTTGCCATTGCAATCTGTAACCCATGCCAACAATAGGTAGCATCCATTTGTCAGAAGTCACTGACAGCCAGGCTCCCTCGAGAGCTAACTTGAGACACAAGCCACCAAACAGAGACTTGATAAAGGCAGATGCCATGCCACGGCATGGTCATAAGTTGGGGGGGGGGGGGTAATTTTTTTTTAGGAAAGTAACCCTTGTTTGGCCTGGAGGAATTCTCATCTTGCAGTTTCCTTTTATTGCTTTGGCTCTGGTTCAACTGGGACTTCTCATTTAAACAAGATAACTTTTGATGACCTAACAAACAAAAGAACTTAGAAATATGGAACATGTTCGCATCTCTTTGCGCCAATTCTCTTCACAGTATTTAAGGATCCGATCAGCTGCTGCACCAAACCACAATGAGACTAGAGGACCATTCAAAATTTCATTTTTATCATCAACTCTGAAAAATTCTGCGCTTGTAACCAAGCAAACCTCCTAATCACCACTGACAATTCTGCATGCATTTCTAGAATTAATCAGCCTTCTCCAAGGCACTTTTTAAAGGCATATGTTGACACCTGAGAAACACTGAAGGAAATATCTTTAACAAATTCATCTAAACTGTACATGCATCTCAACACAAACTTCCACATAAATCACTGGCAGTTAACACTTTAGACGCTACCATGCTGGACTGCGCCAGCTTCTTTCCCCATGATTCTAGCCACTTGCCTAGTTTACATTGACAGACTGGGTTAGAGGAATACATGGTCTTCTGATTAGTTACACTAAAAACAGGGTACACAGCCAGAATCGCCTGGAGGCAAAGAGCATATACAAAACTAATCAGAAAGAAAAGCACAGTCTAAGCAGCATAGTACACTATTCAAGCATTGACTAAAGGCTGAGGGAGGAAATAAAACCCTGAAGAAGTTTAGTTTCTCAGCTCTGCGATGAGGTCACCCAGTTTGAGAACAACAATCAAGCAAGATTTCTTCTTCTGACCGAGGCACAGGAAATTGAAAGGGTTCAGTCGGAGTGGGAGGGGCAGTCCTGGACCCACCAGGTGATTAGTTATTCACACTCTCATACAGGCAGCAGGAGGAGTTTTGAGCTCTGGAAGACTGCCAGAGGGAAGGTAGCAGGGCAATACTGCCACCTATACGCAAGTAAGGCAGTGTGTGTTAGTTGAACTTCATTATTTTGATGAGTAATTCTTTTTGTCTGTTCTTGTGGCAATTTACATGAAAGGTTTAAGCTCTCATGACACTTGAGATGAAGTAGAGGAAATATCTTAAATAGTTACATAACCGCAAAAGTACAGTTTTGTACCTACCATAAATGTAGATGTTCGAAGATCCACATTGCTGCAGTCCTTACACTTGGGTAGTCCGCTGTCCTCGGTCGGCCCGACTATCAAAGTATAAGGCTGACGTCGGTCAAGGTGCATTTGACTGACATCAGGACGTCAGGGTACAAATGCGCATGACCAACGTCATATCCTCAGTCTTTTCTTGCCCCAGATGTCAGAAGACCTCAGAAATAAAGGTCAAAACCAAAAGACAGCAAACCAACAACCAACCATCCTGGCACTAATAATATGTACAATATATACAATATACACCCTATTAACAACCCAACCCACACAACCGCCTCCAAGAGGGGAAGGAGGGAGGGTAAATTGGACTGCAGCAATGTGGATCTTCCAACATCTACATTTATGGTAGGTACAAAACTGTACTATGTTCTTCATCTCACATTGCTGCAGTCCTTACACTTGGGTAGAATCCCAAAGCAGAGGTAAGGGAGGATGGCTAAACTATAAGGAAGCAGGAGCTGCCAAAATGCCCTGCAAAACAGCAGTGGCAAAACCAGCCCTGGATTTAGAGTAAAGTGGAAGGTGATAATGCCTAGAGAAAGTATGCACTGAACTCCAAGTAGCTGCCTCCAAAATATCCTTAGTTGCCACCCCTCAAAAAGCTGTCGAGGTGGCAGTAGCCCTAGTGGAATGAGGCCTAATCCCAGCTGGAATTTCTTTGCCATGATGGGAATAACAGAAAGCAATGCAAAACCCAATCCACTTAGAAATAGTTTGTTTTGACACAGGCTTGCCCTGAGAACTCAAAGCAAAAGAAACAAATAACTGCTGAGACTGCCTGAACCCCTTAGTTCTGTCCAAATAATATCGCAACTGCCTGTGTACATCTAAAGTGTGCAAAATCTTTTCCCCTTTATTTTGGGGATTTGCATAAAAAGTAGGCAAATGAATAGTTTGGTTTAAAGCCACACCAGAAACCACTTTAGGCATAAAGGAAGGATTAGTACGTAAAGATACCCTATCCTTATGGAAAATTAAGAAAGGCTCAACCGCCATAAGGGCCTGTAACTCAGAAACCCTTCTTGCAGAGGTAATAGCCAACAAAAAAGCAGTCTTCCATGATAAAACTTTAACTCAGCAGTAGCTGCAGGCTCAAAAGGTTGTAGAGTGAGTTTCTCCAACACAAAATTGAGATCCCAAGCAGGCGTAGGAGCTCTTCGTGGGGGTCTTATATTCTTTGCCCCTCTAAGAAATTGCTTGAACAAAGGATGAGAAAACAATGGTGGGTCACAATCATAGTGAGCTGAAATTGCTGCAGCATGAACCTTAATAGAAGAGAAGGACAAACCTTTGTCCAGTAACTCAGCAAGATATTGAAGAGCCACACTTAAATTAGGCTCAGAAACATCAAAATCCTTTGTTCAAAACAGAATATGCCAGGCTGTTAGGTGCAGAGATTGAAGCTTGACATTGAGCAAATGACTGTCCTCCTGAGACAACAGGTGTGGAATCGAAGGTAAAGGCCATGGAGGCTTCCGTACCAGGCTTCTCAGTAATGGGTACCAATGCTGTCGAGGCCAATCTGGAGCTATCAAAATCATCCTTGGCTTGTCTTGTCTGGCCTTCAGTAGTACCTTTGGGAGAACCAAACAACACATCAGATTGTAAAGGAGCATCTAAAATCCTTGTTTTAACATGGTCAGATAAATTCTGATCCCTCAGCCAGGCGTGCCTGCGAATAACTGACCCAGTGGCAGCCACCCTAGACGAGGCCTGTACAGCATCAAAACCACATTGCAAAGAATTCTTACCCACCTGTTCAGAAACATGCACTAAATCTTGCAACTCTTTACAATCAATACCTTCCGCCAGAGCATCAACCTTAGACTTCAATTGTGAAAGGAGATAATTTTAGTATTTCAACATGTGAAACTGGCAATTCAAAGCCCTCATAGCTAGAGTGGAGGAAGTATAAACTTTCTTTCCCCATCTATCCAAAGCCCTGGCCTCTTTATCAGAAGGAACCGGATTCTTGACAACAGAAGCTTTAACACCTTTAGGCCCCTGACTAACAGTTTCTGGGTCCGCCCTAGGACTCTTAAAAAGATACTTATGAGCTTCAGGCACCCTGTAATACCTATCCGGTTTAACAGGAGCAGGAGGCAAAGAATCAGGATTAAGAGAAGCCTCTGAAAAAACATCTTCCACCACATCCAAAACAGGAGGTATAGCCAGACGCCTATGCTGGGGTAAAACAAAATTCCTTAAGCCTTTTCCTGGAATCAGAGAAGTCCTGACCTTCCCACTTAAAATGTTCCCTCATGGAATGAAGAGTTTCTGAAAATGAAAAATCCTCAGGAGGAGAAGCAGAAGGAGTAGAATCATCCACCTCAGAATCAGAATAAGGAGAATACTCCTGCAAGTCTTCAGCCGAAGACTCTGAAACATCCGAAGCCTGCTCAAAACTCCCTAACTCAGGCTCCACCCTAGGCCTCTTATCAGGAGGGGGCAAGGAACCCCTAATCAAAGTAATCAAATCTTCTGCCATTTTAAGCATATGCTTCTTGGGCACAGTTCCAGAAGAACTAGGGGTAACACCAACTGAAGCTAAACCTGGCCTGCCTCTGGGAGAAGCCTTGGAAACAGAAGGAGAAGGCCTAACCACCTTAGGAAGAGAGGGTAGTATAGTAGCCTGAGAAGCCCCTTCAGCCAGACCTGCCTCCTGAGAGGCCACATCCTGCAACAACAAAGTCTCTCCCTGGGAACCCAAAGAAACCTCCGGTGGAACCACCGGCTCCACCGACACCTCTAAAGAACCGGGCGTCCGCAGACGGTTCTTCTAGCCTAGGCTTAACTGCTTTGTCCTTGCGCTTCTTCGAGGAAGCGGGCGGAGCATCCGACTGCATTTTATAATTGCACCGCTTCCCGAAGACTAACCTGGCACAATCTAACCTTCTCTTTATAGTGCGCTTATTGAATCTAGCACAAGAGCGGCACCCAACAACGTCGTGCTCAGGCCCTAAACAAGGAATACACAAAGTATGATAATCTCTATGCGGTATCTGTTTCCCACAAGAAATACAATTATTCACTTTTTCTGACATCCGGTAAACCACTGAGGCAAGAAAAAACTAAAATATTCCCCAACGTGGTACTTAGCCAACTTTGAGTCGGTCTGAAACTCCAGAATCGAAAAATTTCAGAACGCCAACCGGCACTTGCAAAGCTGCTTCTGCATCGGACCATGCGGCAAAAAAGACTGAGGATATGACGTCGGTCATGCGCATTTGTACCCTGACGTCCTGATGTCAGTCAAATGCGCCTTGACCGACGTCAGCCTTATACTTTGATAGTCGGGCCGACCGAGGACAGCGGACTACCCAAGTGTAAGGACTGCAGCAATGTGAGATGAAGAACATCAAGAAAATAAGGTTAAAATCTTGTTCATGAAAATTTCTCATAATGTATACATACTGTATTACAACTTGGAATTTTCATCTTGTGCCCAGTCTTCTTTCTTATAAACATCCAATATTCCAGTAACTTTTTGAACTTTCTGTAGAAACTGAAGTAGATTGTAAGGCACTCTTTAAAATCCAGTAGGCTATGGGTCACTTCCTAGCAACACATCGTAGAACTATATACTACTGAAGTAGCCTACACTTTAGCTAGAGCACTCTATCCAGCAGGGGCAATGCAACGATATTCAAAAGAACAAAATGATAAACATCTTTATGTTCACACTTAAGAACCTGCATTTACCTTACTAGTTTCCCTTCTATACATAAAGCAAGCAAGTCCGCATCAACTAGAAATTAGTCTAACAATAAAACTAAGACATCACATGCTGCGAGAAAAAATTTAACAAGTGACACTAAACATTTCAAAACCAGCATAAGGGTTTTGTCTCAAAATAGAGGGAGATATCAGTCTCCAACATGACTCTTCTCAATCCCAAAGGAGCATTTAGCACTTCTCCAACATCCACCCAAGTGTAGCAAGAATGGTGAGCTTGACTACCTTGTAAAGAAACCTCATTTCTGCTGCTTGCACGCATGAGCTCATCCTTTCAGACTCTACCCAAAGCTCATGACCACAAAGAGACTGCCCAGTAAACAGAGGTCTTCTGTCTTCACTTCACCAGCACAATCTAGTAACACCTGCAGCCTGACACTCCACACCTATCCACTGCTTAAAATGCTAACTGCCTCTACCTTCAGCCATAAAAAGACAAAACACAAGACTTCAACTTCAGGCAGCAGCCCACTCCCACATGCAGAAAGCAATCCATTATTTTTGGCAGAAAACGGTCAAACAAGAGAAATGGGTGGGGGAAAAGCTGCCACAGACCAGACAATCTATCCTTACAACAAAACTTAGAAACAATAGATATATGATAACGGGACTGGAACTCAGACTACTTTAAAAATTATCCATTTTTGAGAATTTTCAGTTTCTGACTTGTACATACTTTATGTACAGTAGCAACTTAGAAGTGATTCCGTCTACGGCAAGCATTTCAGCTGTAATTTCATACTGACCTGTGCCTACTGATAAACTGAGCTCAAGCTTTAACAAGCAGAGGATAATTATCAACGCAAACACCCATGAGACTTTCCTCAAGGCACATATTCATTACATTCATTTTAGTCCTAGCACTCACACGTACAGCACCCCCATAGCTTTCCTCATCCTAACCCCCTGGAAGAGCTCATCAGCCAGTTAAAAGTGAGTGTGTAGCAGCTTTCAAAAGTAGTTCCTGTTCAGTTATGAGCTAAAAATCATGTCAGTAAAAATTTCCCAAGGTGGCCACTTGGAAGAAATTTTCAAATAAATAAAAGGCATTCACTCCTTCTACAGTCTGCACTGACCCAAACATGACAACCCTGTTGACATAATATACTGTCAGAATCAAAGAAGCAAAAATATAAAAAAATTCCTTCAGCATGAACTGGACTGGAAACTTATAAACAAAGTCCGCACAGGTTATGCAAGTACAGGAACAATCCGTACACCTAATCACAATGCACTGGCACACATGCATTAATAATGGTTTTGTTTTCTGTTAATGTATGAATATGACAATTAAGCTTTAATACAAGTTTTTCTTTTTAACAATTATTTACTCCAACATTACATAAAATTATCAAATCCTTGCCTTCTGGATTGTTCCTTTCATAAGCAAGAACATGGTTATACTGTCAAGAGAATGTTCAAGTAAACATTGAGTTTATTCAGTATTAAGTTTAATAGCCCATTTACACTCAAATCATGGCGGACTTGTGTCCTAAACCTTGATGACAGGTGTGACGCCCCGGTAATCAAAAAGCCTCAATCCTCACCACTGGCAACCGTGGGGTACGTACACACTGGGAAGATGACAAGTACACACACAGTAAAGTGCAATGCAGTGTCGAAGGCTTTGGCTAGGTCAAAGTAGGCAGTGTGCACTATCTTGCCTTCATCCATGGCTTTGGTGACTTGTTTTGAAGGCAGCGACCACGTTTAATAGGCATGATTTCCCTTTGACAAAACCAAACTGTGTGGGATCAAGCGTTTGGAGGTTGCCAATGTCCTTGTTTATCAGGTCCATGACAATGCGTTCCATGGCCTTGCAGATCATGCTAGTTAGGCAGATTGGCCTAAAATTGCCAGGGTCAGTGGACGCTCCACCTTTGTGCAGAGGGAGGACAGTGGCTGTCCTCCATCCTGGTGGGACAAAGCCTGTGCACGGGCTTTGGTTGAATAGGGTGCCTAGCGGTGCTGACAGCTCTTGCCAGAGTTCATGTAGGAAACAGCCAGGGATGTTGTTGGGTCCCATGGTGGCTGTATTTTTTGCCTTTGAGAAGGAATTAACCTGCTCTCTAGTGATGAGGGGAGGGGGATATGTGCTGGGGATGCCCTGGTTTACTGATGGGGGGGTGAAGTCTTCACTGAACTTGTCTGCCAGCAGGCTGGCCAATATCTATGGTGTTTATATATGTGATATTCTTTGACCACCAATTCAGAGCAGATTTGGGAGTTACCTTTGAGATTGTGGTGTATGTGGAGGCCTTAAGTGATTGTCATTAGTGGAGGTGGCCAATTTGGACTCAGTTAGCCTTAGAGGATTTCACCAGTGACCTTATTTATTTGTTTGAACAAGCAAAGGAGAGATTGCTTCCAACTTGGCACCTTCTCCTTCTTGGTCCTGGACAGCAATTTTTTCCTTTTATTATATAGGGTCCGTTTATTGCTGCTGTCCAGACAGGCTTACTCTTCCCTGAGGAAGACTATTGGTCCTGTCGGGTATTGTTGAGTCCATGCAGCTATATAGGTGCTCATACTTTTTTCAGTATAGATTTGGACATTAGTGCTGGATTCAACTGAAGGGATAGTGACTGTGAAGCTGCTTATATACCTGCTCTCAGGAGGTTGTAGTCCGCTCTGGAAAGGTTTTTTGGTTAGACCCTGGTGTGTGTGTGTGTGTGTGTGTGTGGGTGGGGGGCAGGGGAGATGGTGACTTTGAAAGTGATTGCTTTATGGTTGGTTCTTACCAAGAAGAATGACACTGTAGGGGCACTACAGTGGCTACTCATGTTGCTTAGTACCAGGCCCAGGATATATTTTCACCTCGTGGGGGTGTCGACCAGCTGACCCAATACACTGGCACTGAAGTCATCAAGGAATCTCTGGGCATTCGTGTTTAAGCTAGAATAGGTCTTCCACTCTTTGGCTCAGTAGTTAAAGTCACACAGGATCAGGGTACAAGGTTGAATCTTGATAGATTCAAGTAAGTCCAGATAGATGGAGTGGGCCTCCTGAGTCATGGTTGGGGGTCAGCAGCTAGCTATGATCTGAAGAGGTGTTTTGTCAATGTTAACTGCACCTGGAGCGTCGCATGTGCGTCATACTGTCTCTGACCAACCTGGAGATGTGCATCTCTGATAAATATTGAAAGTCCACCTCCTTTGGCTTTGTAGTCCTCTGTTCGGGGTCTGAAAGTATGGTAGGACAACTAACCTGGAAAGGCTGGGTGCTATCCATAGCTTTGAACCAGGTTTCAGTGACTGCACAAATGTCAGCATCTTCCAGGGCGAGAAATTCTTGCAATTGCAGTCTCATGTTAAGACTCCTAGCATTTAGCAGCATAACCTTTAAATTTCGTTTAGAAGAATTTTTCACATTGCCTAAAAAAATTAAAAAAAGGCACTATGGGGGAAGCAAGAGCCTTTCCCAGAAGCCTGAAGCCCAGGGGAGACAGATGAAGGCCATTCTCTGGCAAAGCATCGTGGTCTGTCAATCATGTCCTCCCAGGTTGTCAGGTACTGGCGCCCCTTGGAATAACACCAGAAACTAAGCCAATTGTTAAAGTCGATCATTTTCTGTTTGTACGGAGACATCATTCTGGGTGACTGTAGGATGCTGCAAAGGCTAGGGACATACCTGCCTGGGACACATTCAGCAAGCTCAATCATGTCTCTCTTCATACAGTCCAGAGAGATATGCCTCAAGTCATTCACATCAACATGGACTATGACAGGGTCACAACAGTAACTGTTGTTGAGAGACGAGTGCGTGAGTAATATGGTGGATTCCAGCACCTAACAAGCAACTTACCATGACTTTCCCCTTGTCTAGCCTGGTGAGGGGCACATCTGTGCGTCTCATGATAGAGAATCTCCTATAACTAGTATGTTGGGTTTGTGGCTACGCCTTAGAGGCTGTGAGACAGGCATGTGTACTGTGTGTTACTTTGTGCAGTGGGTTGTGATGTGTGTGTGTGCTTTTGCGGACTCAGGTAAGTTATTGTTAAGAACCTCCACATATGTAGGAATGTACTGCACAGGTGTGGGTGGTGTTAAGAGGTGTGGTGCTTGTTGTGTTTGCACAGATAACCTTCTCACTGCCAGATGTGCCGGCCTGTGATAGAGACAGCAAGGATTCTAGGTTCTTAATGCAACTGCATCTCTCACATATTGTGTTCCTAGGTGAACGAAAAAGAGGGCTGTCCATGTACATGAGAAAGTTGTAACATTGTCTCAGGATGCCCATATCAACAAGACTAGCAGAAGAAACCACAGGAAATTGTCCATCCATGGTTGTCATTTGTGGAAGAGAGGTAAAGGATGGTAGCATGGATACTATCAGAATAAGTACGAGTAGGGCCAGACAAAATCACAGTAGCTGCAAGGGAGGGAGTCGCACAGGAGTGCTGGTAAGGGATAAAATGCAACTGAGATACCTCGCAATGGGTTAAAACAGCACAGCGGCAGTGCACAAACAAGTGCAACACCCTGCAAACACAAGATATAAACACCAGAAAAGATCAAAGAATCTAGAAGCTCAAGTTACTATCTAATCCTGCTAGCCCCTGCTCTTTCAACCAATCACTCGTGCTAGAGGTGGTCAGGCAACCCGGTTACTCAGCGTAGATAAGACACTACCAGAAGACTTCTGCCAGAAACACAGGAAACTCAACAAGCAAAACAACCAAGCCTGGGTAAGAGCAGGCCTCTATCCAGACTATGCTACCTGACTAAAAACACAAACCTTACAAAAAATGCACAGCAAAGCAGAGATAAAAGCACTCAGAGAATACAAACTCAGTATGAAAAAGCAGTGACTCATTAGGTGGCACAAGCATCATATTTGCTGTGACCTTATCTGAGCCTGCTGCTTTCCCTGACTTCAATTTCCTTAGTGCTGTTCTTACTACTTCTAGGGTGGGCTCCTCCTCTTCTCTCATCTTAGGCTGTTTCTGGGGCAATACAGCTTCTGTGGGGTTTTCATTCAGAAGCTGTTTAAAATAATACTTCCATCCGTCTGATGTCCTGTGGACTGGTGAGCAAGTTGTTGCTGGCATCCCTTATGGAGGGTGCCTGACTACCCTCCTTATCTTGGTCTTGCAACCGGATATAGTTTCTTTGTGCCACCTAATAAGTCACTTTCCAGAAGCTAGTAGAGTGCCTCCGATGCCCTAGTCTTTGCTACTGCAACTTCTTTCTTAGCTTGTTAGCCAACCAGTAGTCCTTCCTAGCCTGGTCAGTCTTTTCCATCTCCCACTTGTTCCTGCACTCCTTTCTTTTGATGACTTCCTGGACTTCTGCATTCCACCACCAGCTTTCCTTACGTGTCTTATTTCCATACCTGGCTCAGCCACATATCTTTTCTGTAGTCTTAAGACATGCTGTTTTAGGCGCTGCCATTCTTGTTCAACTACCTCTTTACTTATCTTCATGGGGTGCTAGTGCCCCAAGTAATTCCCTGAACTGTTGGACTTTCTCTCCAGCCAACTTCCAGGTCTTCAGCCTGGTCTCTGTTGACCTTAAAAGCCTTCTGACCACTGCCTGCAGCAGATTGTGGCAACTAGTTGTTTATGCTGTGGGAACGACCGTTTCACTGGGGATGGCTTTACAATCATGGATTCTAGATCTTAGCCGAGTGGCCAAACCAAAACCTCCAGCACCTTCTCTGTCCAACCAATGCTTTGTGTCCCTGCTGAGGTAGCCGACACACTTTGAGGTTTGATTTATATAGAAACACACCTACACCCCTGGGAAAGGCTGGCACTTGTTTACCAGCTATGCCCCCTTCTGCCCAGACTACAAAAGGTAGTTTCCACTGCCACCAACCACTACTTATCAGCTACTCTAAGGCCCTTAACAAAAGGTGTCCAATCCTATTGTGTAATGTTACTAATAATCCAAATGGTAGTCTGAACAACAGCAAGGCTATTTAGGAGTGGCATGTACAGGGTCACCAAATACATATGCAAGTACTGTCAGATCTTAAATATGTCTCTCATATATCAGCCACGTTAATAATTAAACGAGACAATACTAAACATGTATTCACAGTAACTTCAGTGTTCAAAATCACAGGAAATATTTAACACATTGCAGGACAATCTCAAATAAATACAGAAAACATCTAAACCAATCTTTACTATATTCCTAACTATAAGTTACTATGCCCTAAAAAAGAAGTTACTTACAGCAAGGCAAGTGCAGAGGTGAGGAGTGGATGTTCTTATTAGGTCAAACACAAAATACAAAATGCCCAGTTTCTCTGACAGAGTTCTTAAATTAATATCAAATATTACTGCTGGGTTAGCTTGTATAACATCACTTTTGTCACCTGACTTCATAGTTCCCAAGCTACCTCAATAAATCGGAGATTACAAGCATTTTTGGCATCTCTCGTGAAAAACAGCTCTCAGATGTTTGCAGATTCTGAAAGTCATAAAACACTTCTGCATCTCAAACCTAGTAATTACTTCTCTCCCAAGACAATACAAAAAACTTCTAGGTCTAGACATTGTCTTTGTGCTACAAAAGTTGTCTGTTTCAGTATAGCAATCGTAAAATAATTTAGTTTCAACTTATTTTCTTGAAGTTTGGCACGTTATGTCCCAGTTCCTACTGTTAAAACATATACAGTTAGTTACAATAATTTATGTACATTTCTATTCTAAGCCAGCAGGGTATGCTGTAGTTACTTTTAACTTAATACACAACATACAGTTCTGTATAAATCATATCAATATTCACAAATGACGGAGAATTGTTTACAGAATTCCAGACAACTGGGCTGGGCTGGACACCCCCCCCCCCTAGTTTTTCAGGTGAAACTTGAGAATCATTGCTTGAGTGGGTTGAGCCTACCTGGGAATACTTTACCCCATTCCCTCATCTTGAGAGCCATCTGCATTGGCATTACTAACCCTACTGCGCTGCTGCACTGTCATATTATATGCCTGCAACCCTAGGCTCCACCTTAGTAACTTGGCATTTTGCTGGCTGGCTCGATGTAGCCAGGTTAAGGGATTGTGGTCTGCGACTACAGTGAATTTCCTTCCATACAGATAAGGCTGAAGTTTCTACTTCCACGGTGGTGCAGCGGTAGCATTGTTGCCTCACAGCAACAGGTTCTCCCGTTCGATTCTCGGCTGGAATGCGGGAGTGCCTTCTGTGCAGAGTCTGCATGTCCTCTCTGTGCGGAGTCTGCATGTCCTCCCTGCAGTTGGGTGGGCGTGCCATTGTTGAAGGTTGAACGTCGAGCTGGCACCTCGGCGTTTGTGAAAATGTACTCCCAATCATTAGTGGACCGGAGTTCCGCTGTGGCAACCCCTAACTGGGAAAAAGACAAACGACGACGACAACAATGACAACAACAACAGATGAGGCTGAAGTTTCTGCAGTGTCCACACTATAGCTAGACATTCCTTTTCTACACCTGCACAGCATTCCTCCCTGGATTGGAGCCTATGACTGAGATATAACAATGTGTGCTCTTCTCCCTCTGAGGAGACCTGGCAGAGTACAGCCCCCATCCCATGGTTTGTAGCATCCACCTGCACAAAAACTTCTTTGCTGTAATCTGGACTGGCTAACACAGGGGGGTCCTCCCAAAGTTCCTTTAAGTTTCTGGAATGCCTGTTCACATGCTGGGGTCCACACAAACTTATCTGGCTTGTTTTTCCTTGTCAGGTCTGTGAAGGGAGCAGCTATGGTACTATAAACAGAGAACAAACTTTCTGTAGTACCCTGCTCTCCCCAAGAATGCACTCATCTGCTTTTTGGTAACAGGGACAGGCCAATCCTGAATGGCTTCCATTTCGACAAGTTCCGGCCTGATCTTACCATCCCAGGTAGGAGACCTCTGCCATACCCACCTGACATTTACTGGGCTTAATGGTCAACCCTGGCCTCTGTAGTCTGCCCAGCATCTCCCTGACATGCTGAAGGTACTCTTGCCAGGAATGGCTGTAGATGGCAATATCATCCAGGTGAGAAAGTGCAAAACCTCCTGCTAGGATACAATCTACCAGCCTCTGGAAAGTCACTGGGGCATTTTTCATCCCAAAGGGCATCTTCGTGAACTCATTCAAGCCAAAAGGGGTCACAAAGGCTGACCTTTCTCTAGCACCAGGAGAAAAGGGCACCTGCCAGTAAACCTTGATGAGATAAATAGTGGCAAGATATTTAGCCCCACCCAGCTGCTCTAGGGCTTCATCTATCCTAGGAATTGGGCAAGCATCTGACTATATGACTAATTTCCTGCAGTCCACACAGAACCTGGTGCTGCCATCCTTCTTTCGTACCAGCACCGCTGGGGAGGCGCAGGGACTGCTGAACTCTTGAATTACCCCTAGTTCCAACATTTCCTGTCATCTCCTCCCTCAAAAAGTTTGACTCTCTCAGGCACCATATAAGGGGCCTACTTAATAGGCCTTTGGGATCCTGTACCCACATGGTGCTGCAGCAGGTGGATGCACCCTGGTTTCCCAGTGAACATGTCCCCAAACTCTTGTAACACTGCTCGGATTTCTCGAACCTGGGTAGGGCATAACTGCTGGGACACTCCTACCCCTTCCACCAAGATCAGTCACCAGATCTCCCTCAGACTCCTCTTGCCATCCCACTACAAATACACAGCACAAGGGCCTCCTTATCATAGTAAGGATTCATCATGTTAGCATGGTACAATTTATGCCCCTGCTTTCTGCCTAGCAGTTCTATCATGTAGTTAATATCACAGACCTTCAATGCTACCTTGAAGGGTCTCTCCCAAGCTGCCTGCAGCTTGTTGTGTGACAGAAATGAGAACCATTCCCTGTTGCCCCACAGCATACTCTCTAGCTCTAGCATTCCCGTCACACCAGACCTTTTTCTGTTGGGCTTCTGCCAGGTTCTCCTGGGCCAAGCCCCATGAGTTCCCAAGCCTTGTCCGGAGGTCTAGGACATATGCCACAACAGACTCCTTGTGGGATTCTCACACACCCTCCCACTCATCTCTAAATCAAATCTAGATGTACCCTCATCATCCTATGCCCATTCAGCAACTCAGGGTGAAAAAACTGGGCTTCCAGGTACTGGTTAAGGCCACCACTATAGTGCCTTTTTTTAGGCGGTGTTCCAAAGACCAAATTACTACCATAACCGCTATAAATAAATGCAATCTGAGGGTCATGCTGCTCAACACTAGAAGTCTAAAATCTCAAGATGGACTCGCTCGAAGCACTCCTCAAAATGGAGAACAAATCAACATTTGTACTGTAATGGAGACCTGGTTTAAAGCGGCAGAAAACACCCCTGTGCTACCAGGCTACAACTCATTCCATACCTTTCGGCCCTGAAACTAGCTCCAAAAGCGGCAGTGTCTCCATATTCATAAAGGATATGCACACCTCCAGACTAGTAGCCCAGCATAACTTATCTGAGACACTTCAGGTACATCTAACACTGGGTAAAATAGCAATCCAGGTCACAGCCCGCTATAGGTCCCCAACCATGTCACTAGACTTTCACTCCACACGTTCCTAAGCACACTGGAATCTACCAAGGTCCAACCCAACACACTCATACTAGGAGACTTCAACTAACCCTCCATCAACTGGGAAAACTACTCAAGCACCAATACACTGGCTCAATGCTTCCTAGAATTCATCAATTCCAATGCCCTGGACCAACTCACTGACCCCCACAAGAGGAAGCAACATCCTTGACCTGGTTATATTCTAACATGGGAGACTATGGCTGGATCTGACCAGGGAAGCAACAAACTAATCACCATGGAAATCCACATCTCACCCACAGACCCCGCAAAGGTAATTACCTTTATATATATATTAAAAAAAAAAAAACATCTCCGCAGCTGACTTTGGGCTTCTAAAAAACAAGAGGTGGCTAACTTCACAGCACAGATGCCAATATAAAATAGCTGCATGAGTGCCGAATCATGCACCAATGCATTGTATGAACATGTATGTAAATGCATGGAACTAGCCATATCCAACAGAACCAAGATGCTCTCCTCCAAATAAGGAAGATAATCTGGTGCCATTAATAGACAACAGAAGGAAGAAACTGTTGCAGAAAAATGTGAAGTCCCAAGACTGGAAAAACTCCCTTATTGGCCTCAACAAATAGTTGAGATCCCTCATCAAATCCTCTAAAAATCAGCTATGAAGGCAGAATTGCAGCAGACACTAAAAGCAAATCACAAAGCCTTCTATACTTAGAATAAGAAGCTCCACGGCAATACCCAGATTTGCTCAGAGTTACTGCACAATTGATACCTCCTACACTGAGCCAACAGATATTGCCAACATACTGGCTGACAAGATTAGTCGCCAGCTTTACCCCTCCTCCTCCAAAGGGCCAATCACAATACCAGAAGAATGCCAGGCACCCAGCATTACTGCAGTACAAGTTAAGGCTGCATTGTCCAAGGGCAAGAATACAGCTTCCATGGGACCAGATAATATATCCCAGACTGTGTTCTACATCAACTACAAAGCGAAATGGCACCACATCTGTGTGCCCTGTTCAGTCACAGCCTCACCTCAAGCTTTGTCCCTACCAAATGGTGCACTGCTACAGTCATCCCTCTCCATAACGGGGGGAAGCAACTACAGACTCTGGGAATTACTGTCCCATTAGCCTGACGAGTCTGGTATGTAAAGCTATGGAGCACATCATCATGGACCTGATTAACAAATATCTAGGAATCTCCAAACTCTAGACCCACGCAATTTGTCTTTGTGAAAGGGAGATTGTGCCTACTCAACCTGGCTGACTTCTTTGAGTCAGGTCACCAGGGCTGTGGATGAAGGTAAGGCAGTGCATACAGCCTACCTCAATCTGGCCAAGGCCTTTGATTCCATTCCTCACTCAGGAATTACTGAAACTCAAAACTAGGCATCAACCCCTTTAAAATAACTAGCTGGGTTACAAACTGGCTCACACATGGAGTCTACTACTTTCACACTGTGTGTTCCAAGTCAGACTGCCGACGAGTCATGAGTGGAGTCCCACAGTGATCGATCCTGGGTCCTCTCCTGTTCGGCATCTACTTCTCAGAAGTTCAGGCCAACACAAAGGGACTCTGGCTGACCAAGTTCACAGGCGACTGCAAGCTGGGAGCCATTAATAACTCCCCAAGTGTTGCAGACATCCTACAGAAAGGTCTCACCGAGACCAATGTCAACTATTGCCTTAAGTTTAATGCCAAAAATGTGTAGTCATCCCCTTTGGTAAAAACTCCATTCCCACTTATTACCACATTGATGGGAGCCCACTGAACACTGAAGGCATTATGAGAGACCTGGGGACGCAAGTTGACAGCAACCTCTCCTTTGACCACATTGCCACTGTGGTCAAAAAGTCCTTCTACATGGCACATATCACCAATGGTTTTGCATCCAGCAAGAAAGAGGCAAGTCTCTCTCTACTCTTCCCTCATTAGACCAATCATTGAGTAGAATGCCCCATTTGGCATGTACCTCACTAGACCCCTGCAACAGCTGGTGAGACCACAGAAGTACCTCACGAAAAGGATCCTAGGCATTAAACACGTCCTACACATACAGACTCAAAAGACTCCATCTATTCTCAGTCTACCGCCTACTTAGAGGCCATCTTTGCCTGACTTACAAAGCCATGTCTGACCCAGCTCTGTTAGAAATGCTACATCTAAAGAAATACCAATCCCTCTGCACCACATGCTCCAGAGACCTCAACCTCATTACACTGTCAGGTGGCACAATGCCAGGGCACTTCTACAGGCTAGTCTTGTAAAAGCTCAAGGGCCATTAGCCTACTACACACCTATGAACCTATCAAAACCTTCTCACGCCAAAAAACAAAGGGTTGATTCTCAGAAAACCCCGTAAAGGCATGGATAACACTGAAGACAAAAACTTTAGAAACAAGCAGTTCTGACGTTATAAAAACGGCCTTGTCAGTATCAATAACAGAAAAGTTGTGCTAGTATAGTGTATAAAGTTTTTCAGACGGGCCATTAAGTCAACTACCATTTACTCATGTACACAATGCACTCTGTAATGTCTCTGTATTTTTCCATTACTGCCTTACTGAACTCTTTCACAACACCACTGCTACTGCCTTACTGAACTTTCACAACACCACTGCTACTCTTGTTTTGATAGCAAGCTCACTGTACATCATTTCTAAATGCGTTTAAATGTGCCTTACTTTATCACAAAAAAATAAAAAAGTGTCCATTTTCAGACAAAGCTCTAGATAATATGATCACAGGACACAGAAAATGGAAACAAAATCATGATAATGTAACACCTGCAGTAGGAAAAAACCCGCTATTACAACAAAAGGAAAAGATAACTAGTGACAGAAACAAAATGTCTTAAATTTATTTCAAAATATATATTCCAGTAATACATCAGTTTCTTACACTTCAAGTTCTCTCTGGATCTAGAACTTGGTTGGGTCACGTACCGGACCAGGGGCATTGATTACTACAATTTCACAGCTGTTTGATGTGAGTTTGGGGTGGTAAATATGACCGCTTTATTACATGGAAGAGGAGGTTGCAAACCAGCTAAAGCAAATATGGACAATAAGCACCAAAACTGCACAAACTAAAAAAAAAAAACAAACAAAAAAAAAAATTCGATAAATAAAAGCCCTGTGAGTCTTCAGAAGAGATCTTACAATACATCTGCACTCTAGATATAAAGCCTAGCTACTGCACAAAACACTTCTAAATGAGGGCAGTGAATGAAGTTTTACAGAAAATGGTTCCCTAAACCCTTTTTTAAAATGCTAGAAATGGTGAGCAAGTATAAATCACCTAACAGTATAGCTTTCCCAGAAAATTTGATGGCAATTCCAGAAATTGCATTAACTTTCCAGTAAAAAAAAAAAAAAAACCTTCAAGTGCATTAGGATCCTGTTTAGAAGTCTGCCATCCTCAAATATCTCAAATGCACAATGACCAGATACACAACCTGATTTTGCAAGTCAAATACATTTGGGGATAATCAGCTTTCACAACATGACAGTGCAGAGGTTGCAAGGAAAAGAAATAACCACAACAAGGTTCCACAGACCACTGCCATACATTGGCATATCTGCAGAGCTGGTTGCATGCAGATGAGAAAAAAAAAAAAAAAAAAAACAACAACACACCTGCATAAATCTCAACATTATCCATCACCAAATATCCAGAAAAGTGGGACTCCTTGCGACTTTGGCAAATGCAATTACACAGAAACCCTGGAAAACAGGGACCCTCAGCCAGGATGGTAACCAAATAAAAACCCAAAAGAAAAAGGCGATGGGGGGGCTGAATACTACAGCAGTAAGAGGAGGACATTACTGTTATGGTAAGATTTTACGCAACTGTACAATGTTCTATATCACCTTTGCAGTATGGTTAACCATAGCGAGAGTACAAAAGCTATAAAAAAAAAAAAAAAAAAAAAAAAAAAAAAGGTGAGGTGGAAGGCTGGGAACAGTCTTCAACAAACCCTGTGCAGGACAGCCCAGCAAAACCTGCTCTGGCTCTAGAAACCATATCCAATGTATAATGCTTAGTAAATGCAGCTTCAAGAATGGAACTGGTGTCCAGACTCAAAGAAAGCACCAAAAGAAGCAACAGCCCTAGTGGAATGAGCTCAAACTGAAGTAGACAAGACACTTGTCATAACAAAAGGAAATGGCCTTAGAGATATCAAAGAGGAGATGGTTTGCTCTGAAACTGCTAAGCTCAAACGTCCTGGGATGAAAAGAAATAAAAAAGCTGCTCAGAATTAGGAATGATCTAAAGTTTTATCCAAATAGTACCAGAGCTGTCTATGCAAATTCAGGGTGTGCAGGACCTTCTCACCAGCAGATTTGGGGGGGGGGGCAGCCTAATCCAAGGACAACTCATTAAACTACCTTGAGTATAAAAGACAGATTAGTGCAGACATCCTGTGTCTGTGAAAAAACAAAAATAAGAATGACCATAAGGGCCTGAAGCTCAGAAACCCTCTAAGCAGAGGTAAGAGCAAGCAACAAGGCAGTCTTCCAGGTACACTGTTGCAGGAAGATGAAACTGTAGCCTCGGAGAAAGCCTGGGTCATTTTTTTTTTTTTTTTTTTAGAAAAAGGTCTCACGGAGGAGGGAGGAGGCTTCCTTGAGGGCTTAAGATGCCTGGTCTGCAAGGCTATGGAACGTATCATGGAACTTATAAACAATGAAATTTGTAATCTCCAAACTCTGGACTCCACCCAGTTCGGGTTTGTAAAAGGCAGATCAGGTCTCCTAAACCTGACAGACTTCTTTGAAGGGGTCTCCAAAGCCATAGATGAGGGTAAGGTAGTTCACACAGCCTATCTAGATCTCGCCAAGGCTTATGACACCATCCCCCACTCTGGAATTCTAGATAAACTCGGTATAAATCCCTATGTCACAAGATGGGTTGCCAACTGACAGAACACACACTGTGAAAGTAGCAGACTCCAAATCCAACTTCAGACAAGTGGAGTACCACAGGGTTCAGTCCTGGGTCATCTCCTGTTTGGTATCTACTTCTCTGAAGTACAGGCCAACACAGAAGGTCTTTGGCTAACGAAGTTTACAGATAACTGCAAACTAGGAGCCATAATCGAAACTCCCAATGAAGGACATCCTACAAAAGGGCCTCACTGAGACAGATGCTTGGTTGTCAAAGCCATGGTCTCAAGCTCAATGCCAAAAGGTGCACTGTCATCCCTTTTGGTAAAAACTCTGTACCCATGAACCACCACACAGGCGGTAGTCTACTTAACACCGAAAGTGTGATGAGACCTTGGGACACCGGTGGACAGTAGTCCCTCCTTTGATAAATCACATCGCCACTGTAGTCAGGAAATTCTTCTAAGTGGCACACATCACAAAAGGAGTCTCATCCAGAGAAGAAGAAAAAAAAAAAAAAAAAAAAAGTAATTGTTCCCCTCTACTAGTCACTCATTAGACCCATTATGGAATACAGTGCCTCTTTTGGTATATACCTCACAAGACATCTACAACTGGAAAGGCTGCAGAAATACCTCAAAGGGGATTACTGGCCTCCAACAGATGCCTTACGCAGACAGTCTCAAAAAACTCCAGCTTTACTCCATTGCATATCGCCCACTCAGAGGCTCTCCCTGCCTAACATACAAAGCTATGTCAAACCCAGAGCTGTTGGACATGCTCCACTTAAAGAAATCCCAATCCCTCCGAGCTACACGCTCTAGGGACCTAAACCTGGTCACAACAATAAACAGAACATGCTGGTGGGATAGATTCCTGTCCCAGAGACTTGCCATACTCTGGAACAAACTACCTATCTATAGCAAACAAACAAAGCTCCCAATTAGCACTCAAGAAAAATCTTGATGATTGGCTGGGAGATAGGAAATTCACACCGGGCATCCCTTTTGTGGCTCTGCTCGACAGAGGCACAGGAAAATCATTTTCTTGGGTGGCGAAAGTCAGGGTACCTTTTTGGTTAGTCTTATACAGGCCCTAGGGCCAATAGCCTAGTACTTACCTATGAATCTATGACAGATGGACAGAAATAAATTACAAATGGTCATTTACAGAACAGGCCAAACCAGACTGGAGCGACTCACACAAATAGGAGAGAACCAAAAGGAACTCGCACTGAAAAAAAGGGTCCAGGCTATAAGCATAGCACCAGACTGAAAATAGTTTCCACTTGGACATACAAGACTTTCTGTTTGCAGGTTTTCCTGCCCATCAAACTCTGAAAATGCCCTCCGAAAAAAGGTGTCTAAAAGGGATCAAAACTATCACCCACAATGTTACTTGAAGAGTGACAAATGAGGATGGATAAAATGACTCAGTCCTGTGTGAAGGACCAACTGGTGAGGTAACTTTTGGTGACTGCACCTGTCCAGATGCATCAAGAGGGGGGACCAGTGCTGTCTTGGCCAAAAGGGAGTCACTAGCAAGAGTTTTGGTGAGTCCAGCAGAACCTTCTGCAGGACTCTTGTAAGTACAGAAAGGGGAGGAAAGGCATAATGAAACATCCCCCTCCAAGGGAAAGAAAAGGTATCCATCTTACATGCCAGATGACATGGCACTCAACAGAAAAGCTGCTGCATGTTGAGAGGGGAACCAAAAAGATCTGCAGGAACACTCCACCTATTAATGTCCAGAACACCTTTCGGTGAAGCATCCATTCGTCAGCCTGTATTTTAGACCTGCTCAGAGTGTCTACCACTAGATTGCGTTCTGAAGAAATATACACTGCCTGAAGAATTAGCCAATAACTGATAGCCAGAGCCCAAGTCTGAAGAGAGCCTGCAGAAGAGGCAAGACTTTGTGCCCTCCCCACTTGTTGGCATACCATATCACAGTGGTGCTTGTCCATGTAAACCAGAGGGCCTAGACAGACAATAAGGTAAAAAGCCTGAAGGGCCAGTGCTCTCATCTCTTTGATGTTGATATGGTCTGACTTCTGATCAGCAGGCCAGAGACCTTGAACTTTCAGGTGACCACAGGAAGCCCCACTGCCATCCCATGTCCAAGGAGTCAGTGCACAGTTCTTAAGAAACCAGAAAGTGAAAGGGCAGGCCTGAGTTGAGGAGAAGTTGGTGACTCCACCACTTAAACTCTGATTTGAGACAAGAAAGGAGAGGCACTCTGAAATCCACAGGGTAGAAATGCTGAAGCCAAACTGACTGGAGGTACCACTGAAGTTTCCGCCTATGCAGTCTGGCAGAGGAAGAGACTGAAAGAAGGCTGTCAGACAAAATCTCTGAAGGTGAACAGAAGCCAACACTAGCACTGAGAATGCTGCAGCTCAGATACACACGACTCCAAGAGGGAGCCAAGACAGTCTTTTAGAAGTTGACAGTGAACCCCAGACTTTGAAGGAAAGATATGGTGAACTGTTTGAGGAAGAGTATACATATCCACACAATTTAGGTCTGAGGTAATTTGTTACTTCAGATTTATAGACAATTTGATTTTCTTATGTCAGGGTGACTGTACTAAGACACCCATTTCTGTTGAAGAACTACAGGTGAATAATATGGGTCTTCAGTTTGATGGTGTGCAGATGGGTACTCGGGTAAACTTTCTGGATATCCAACTTAATGGATTGGTTACTGGAATACATAGAAAGTTAGATCAGAGAAATTGGTTTCTTTTTGGGTGTAGTTGTCACCCATGTTATTTAATTTCAGTACTGCCATATTGATAGGTTATGTAGTAAGGATGAGTTTTTTGTAATGAAATCTTAGAGACGGAAAAAATGTTTATTAAGAGAGAATATAATGTTAATATAGTGAGTGAGGCAAAATCTAAACTTATAGATAAGAAATTTACTAATAGCAATACTGTTTTTTTAAAGGAAATAGGGATTCCGAGATGTTCTACGGGAAAAGAAACAGGAATAATATAAATGAAATACAAAAGATGCAAGATAAAAAGGAAATTTACTTGGTTACCAATCTAATAACAGATGAAGTGGTTAGGAAGGTACGCGAGTTTTGGCCCATGTTAAGGGGATAAAGACTTGGACAAAGTTTTTTTTTATCTGGCCATGTAAATGTATCTTACAGAAGACTTAGTTTGTCTGACATGGTGGTGCATAATTTTTTTGTTCCACCAGATGTCAGTATTGGGAGGGATAGTTTAGTAAGCAAGGGCACAAATACCTTGCTATAAAAAAAGTGTTCTACTTGCAAGAAGATGGTCCCTACTTTTATTAATAACGTACGGTTTATAATTAAATGGGACGTATACATGCGATATGGAAGGAGTTATATATTCTCTTAGGTGTACCTGTAATTTATTTTATATTATATTGTTGAGACAGTAAGAGGTTTTAAAGGTACGCCTTCAACAGCATGTTAAGAGACATCAGAAAAAAAAATTGGATAGTCCTTTTTTGGGGGGGGGGGGGCATTTTTTATCTTCACAATTTCAATCCTGAAGATTTGCAAGGTTGTGTTAAGAGGATAAACTTTTTAAAAGAAGAAACTTTTTATTTTGAAATATAGTACTTTAGTGCCCTTAGGGCTTAAAGAATGTAACTAGAGGTATGTAATTTAGTGATAAGACAATTAAATTTGTTTAATTGATATTGGTATGAATATTTAATCTGCTGTGTACTTCATGCATTTTACTCTTGGAAGGCTCTTTTGCCGAGGCACCAAGTCTTAAACTGCGAATTTACTGGATTCCTTTGGCCGTTGTGGTTTTTTGTTCCTATTTTTCTTATAGTGTGGTCTTTTATGGTGAACTCTAGGGCCTGCAGCAGACAACTGGGAGAAGGTGCCCGACTCAACTTGGCTGAGGGTTGGGGGCAACGTGTCAGATAATCACGCTCGTCAGATAATGGAGGCTTTTGAGCCAGTGTGGCCAGAGAAGACTTGGCAAGAGGAGTTTGTCTACCAATCTTCCTGAATTTAGAGGTCTGACAAGGTTGCCTGCGAACAAAAGCAGATGTAGTAGGACAGTTCCTCTGGAACTTAAGGACAGGGGACACAAAAATATGTTTAAGGTCCTGCAAAGCTTTACCTTTTTCTTGGAGACAAACATATCAGCAGCATCAGTCCTAAAGAGACTTTTATTATCCAAAGGAGCATCCAGCAACTTAGCCTTAATGTCTTCAGATAACTGCAGGCAAAGTAATAACAGACCCAAAAGGCAGCATCTCTGGAAGAGGCATCAGCAGCACCACACCTGCACAGAGTGAGCCGCCACCCGAGAGATGGAACCCAAAACAGACTGGGTAGGAGACTACGCTTCAGAATCAGAGAGAGCAGAAATAACCCAGCAAGCCTTGGCAATCAAGGCTAGAGCATATCTGGTCATGAACTGATGGCCCTAAAGGCCAAAGTGGAAGCACAGAAAAGGGTGCTCAGACCGATGGCAAAGATCTTTTAGGTAACTGCACCCGTACATCACCTTTATGCCCTATGTAGGAAGCATGTGTGTGGTGTACTGCGCATGCATACAATACCTAAACTATAGTAGCTGGACTATGAGCTATCCTTGGCAGGAGATTCCCCAAGGTTAAGAATATTGCAACAGTGTCATAGGATATATACTGTTTCACGTTAGGTTTTAAAAAAAAGCCTTATTAAAAACTGCAAATACCTTAACTGAATAGCAACTTCATTGCACCTAGACAGACAACCCCCCCCCCAAAAGAAAGACATTTCAAAAACCAAAGAAAGACATTTCAAAAACCAAAAAAGATTTACCAAAAGTCATCCAAAAACACTGTTACACAAAAGTGCACTCAAATACACATACCATTTGCAAATGTCATACAGCACAGTAATACTGTCAAGCATCTATATACAGAATCTACACAAATTCACTTGGAGAACACCATTACTTCAAATCAAAATTGCTCACTCGTTTTCAGTATAATGTAAAACTGATCCAGGCTCATAAAAGGACAGACACTTTTCTGGCAAACAATGGGAATGTGTTACCAGCCCCAAGTTGACATACAATGTGCCATCAGACAGCACATATGCACACAGCATCAGCACTGTTGTTCCTTGTTACCAAGCGTAATGCAATGCTCCATTTACAAAAAGAGCATCTATTGTCAAAATCACGAGATTTCTCAGAACACGTTTTACGTGGTTCCAGCTTTTGGTTTCCAGGGTCATGCTGGCAACAGGCCTTCCTATAACACATCATGCCTGGATAAAAACAAAATGAAAAGTGCTTTGTTTTTGTTCTACAAGGTCTCCATTTGTAAAGAATAAAAACCTTTAGAGACACTTTGTCTGCACATGCATACATAAAAAAACCCAGTCAATAAGGCAACATCAGTGAAATAAGCCACTAAAAGCAGCTCTCGCCCCATTCCAAAAAACGTTACAAGTGTTGTCACAAATTGCAAGAAATGGGATTACACATTAATTCCAGTAAGAAAACTGTTATTCTCTTTGGGACTCAAGACTATGTACAGTCAAGGATAGCTGGCTACTTGGGTTTGACCTGAATCAGTTTTGACTTCAGAGCATAAAGGCAAAACAGTAAAGACAGCAACTTCACTGCCAGCTGCTTATACACAGACAGACTATGGCATGCAGAACTTCTGTAAAAGGCATCCTTATCAAACCCTTCAGCATTTTCTACCAGTATTCGGAAGTCAGCTGCTAAAATTACAAAAAAAAAAAAAAAACCTTAAAACAAAACCCATTTTTATCAAGGAAGCACACAGAATTCAGTATCAATGAGACCCACTCTTTAGGTTAAAATGCTATAAGCTTGACTCCGAGCATCTCTCTTCAATGGGGTGTTCTGGAGAGGTGTCTGAAGAAACAGGGAGTTCCCTGGTGGGAACTGCTTAGAAGCTCATATGGGCTGGCTGTCCCAGAGGTGTAGGATGAATAGACTCAGACACAGGATCCAAAGAGGGAATAGGGAATGGATCCTAAGGAGCGAGAGTCAAAACTGCTCTAGGGTGAGAGGAATTCCTCTCCACCACCTTGAAGGTGGAAAAATCAGGAGAAGCCCAGGACAAGCCAACTGAAGCAAAGACTCTCAGCACACAAAATCCAAGGCCTTCCCCGACTCTCCACTCCGAGAGAGAAGTTGGAGTAGAGCTGTCCAATGCTGAATCCCTGAGGCTCCAAGAACCATCGTGTTCCATGGGATTACAAGCCGATCAGGGAAGTCGCCAGAATGGAAGACAGGAGTATCTTTGGATACAATGGTTCAGATCGCTGAGAACTGGGCTTAGAAATATCAGGTCAGATCGGAGGAGGAGTAGTAGACTGGAATGAAGGTTTAAAGCTCACAGATCGGATGGGAGATGGACATGGCAAGACCACCATCTGGATTTGTGTTATGAAGAAATTTCTTATGCTATCTACCTCTGACTCAATAAGACTTCAGTAGGACCTAATAGATGAAGTGGAAGATAGTCTAGAATACTTTTTACGGGCCTCCTGAAGGAAGAGACTTCAATCTTGGAGATATCAGCTCTGGAGAAAACCTTTGACTACAGAGCTGAGGAGACTTGGTAATGGCAGACGTCGGATATGAACACACTGAAATTTTCTGGAGGTGGCTCAGAAGGAAGCAGGAGACCATGCAGGGGAGTGTTTTCAGTGCTCCCTTGGTTCCTTGGGCTTGTGCAATGGGGGTAGAGTCCCTAATGCTGATGTACCAGAAGGAGGAGCAGATACAGAAAGACCTTTAAGCACTAGTTTGTTCCTCCCATTGCTAATGGTTCTAGCATTGCAACCAGCACACGTACTGCAAGAGGTGTCCAGATGTGAGGGATCTAAACAATAGACTTACCCCCTGTGGGCATCGGAGTTGAGTATCTTATGCCCACGGGAAGTGCACTTTTAAAAGCCAGTTGGCTTTACAAAAATCAAAACAGAAAGACACAAATAAAAGACAGAATTTTTTTTTTTTTATTTATAGCAAGGCTTGGAGGAAAGTAGAGAGTTTACACCAATATAATAAGGCTTGGAGGAAAGTAAAGTAAAGTAAAGAGTTTATACCAACAATGGTAAACAAAATACCTCACAGTGAGGTAAAGGAGAAAAAGTAGAAAAGTTAACTTTGGTAGCGAAGAATACCAAAAGGAATTAAATCTGGCAAGTTCTACCTACTTTATTACCTTATTTTGCTGTTCTGTGTGCTCTTTGAGTGTTCAGGTGCTCTTATTCTGCATTTATTACTGCTTGTTAGTAGTCAGATTAAGTTTCATTAATTATTTATTTTACATTTGTTTACCAGAAGTGTCCTTTTTTCGGCTTTTTCCCGGTTAGGGGTCGCCACAGCGGATCATCTGTCCGCTCATGATTGGCAGTGGAGTTTTACAGAGTTGAGTTGCCAGCCCGGCGCCCAACCTTACACAGAAGGCACACACTCACACCTAGAGCCAATTTAGAGAGTGTCCAATCCACCTACTGCAGGTCTTTGGGATGTGGGAGGAAACCGGAGCACCCGGAGGAAACCCACGTGACCACAGGGAGGACATGCAGACTCCACACAGAAGACACCCCAGCCAAGATGCTAACCGCTTACCAGGAGTGCCCAATGGGCCAAAATGAGCTCGTTTTCAGTGGAGGCCTGGGGAGAAAAGCTCCAGGAAACAATAGTGCAATAGAACAGAAAAATTAACACAAGTACAATATAACAATAAAATTGACATTAATACAACAGTAAAATTGTCAAGCAACAAAGTCAAAATTGGGAGTAAGAACTACTATTGGATAACAGCAAGTTAATATTCCTTCTCTATATGGTAATGACATTTGGTAATCTTAAATGGGTCACAGTGTAGTATGAAGTATAAGGAAGGAAGAGGTGATAGGAGAATGAGAGTAATCTACTATTATAAGCATCTTGGTTTTGGTTTTTAGCACCTGTGCTAGGCCAGTTAGTTATTTTACATTTAAGATTTTGTGGTCTACACTTGTGTACAAACTATTAAACCCTGCTCTCCACAAGTCCAAGTATTCAGAACACTATGTCTGGACAATTCCCAGTTTGTCCTGCCAGCCTGGATGACATGAGCATACTGAGAGAGAGAGTGTAGAAAATACTTCATGTTCACAGACGGTCCTCTTCTCCTAGCCCATAGTTCTTCTACTTGCAAGAAATGCAACTACACCAGTAAACTGGAATCCATGCCGTCTCGCACCAGTCAGTAGTCCTGACAAATGAGATGGCCAGCATAAACACCACACCATCCACATCACATGGCCAAGCACAACACACAGCCACCTATACAAAGGTCCTCAATAAAAGCTTACCTAAACAGAGAGACACCCAAAACACACACACGTTCCACACAACAAAATACACCACTCTCACAAACATAGCCCATTAGGCATAACAATAAACCAATGCAGCCCATACAGCATAAACCAAACATGCTAGTCATTAGTGACTCAGTAGTGACATACTGATGTCCACCTCATCAGCCTCAATAAGAAGGCGGTCATGGTCAGTTGTCAGTCAGGTGCCAGAATCCACCACATCAAGCACATTAGTCTCTCCATAACAGGTACAAGTACGACTCGCTGTCATAGTCCATGTTGGTCTGAATGACTTCATATAGTCCAGGGAGGTACATCTTAAGAAAGACATGATTGAGCTCTCAGAGTACGTGTCCAAGGCAGGTATGACCCTAGCCCCAAGCAGCATCCTAACTTCACAAAGAATGATACATAATACCAGCAAAAACTAACAGACTTCAACAATTAGCTTAGTTTCTGGTGTCTTTCTAAAGGGATCCAGTATCTGCCTGCCTGGGATGACATGGTTGACAAGGCCTCAATGCTTTGCCAGAGATGGCCTCCACCTATCACCCCTGGGGCTCCAGATCCTGGCCAAGGTTCTAGCCTCCCCCAGTGGAAGAAGCTGATATCTCTGCAGTCAGGGAAACCTGGTTCAGGGCTGCAGAGAGCTATAGCGCATTCCACACTTTCCGACACCAAACTGAGGTTGGAAAGACTAAGGGTGTTGGAGTCTCTTATCTTCATTAAGGACAGGAATACCTCCAGACTGGACTGCTAGCATGGCACACTGAAATTATTCCAGGTACAACTGACAGTTGGGCAAGGTACCCATTCAAATTATAGCCAGCAAAAGACCCCCCCTCCATGACTCGAGATATCCACTCCTCCTACCCGGACCTACTTGAATATCAAGGTACCACCTAACACCCTGATCCTTTGTGACTTCAACTACCCCACCACAGACTGGGTGAACTATTCCTGCACTAAATGCACTCGCCCAACGATTCCTTGACTTCAGCAATTTTAGCGCACTACACCAGCTCGTCTCATCCCTCACAAGGGGAGATAACATTCTGGACTTGGTTCTCACCAACATGGGTGACCACTGCACCACTCCCATAATATGCTCTTCCCTGGTGAGATCAGATCATGTCGGTCTCCTTTGAAGTTTGTATCCCAACCAACTTCCCCAGTTGTAACCAGGCTAAAGAATTTCTCAAAAGTTGACTAACCTCCAACGGGATGGTATCAGTAGCTTCACACACACACACCCCACCCCCCAGAAGATGCAGACAACTATGCTGAACAGTACACCAATGCAGTATACAAGCACCTGTACAATTGCATGAACTCAGCCATACCCAACAGAACTAAAACCTGCTCCTCAAGGAAACATAAAACCTGTTGTGGCCACCCGCTATCAAAAGGCTTTACAACAAAAGGAAGAAATGGTTGTCCAAGGGTAAAAAGAAAAATTCCAAATTGGAAAAAAAACTCCCTCCTCAGCCTCAACAAGCAAATTAAATCACTAGTGAAAACCTCCAAAGCCAATTATGAATTTAAACTAGTTTCTGAAACAAAGGTAAACCCCAAAGCCTTCTTCAGTTACATCAGAAGCCTCCATTGCAAAGCCCAGATTTTGTTCCGAATTAGTACTTGGTACCACTTACACGGATCCTATCGACTTAGGTTTAGCAAAAACCTCACCCCCCCATCCCCCCAAAGGCCCATTTGACATTCCCGATACTTGTCCCGCACCACACATCTCTGTAGATAAAGTGTAAAGGCCCTATCCAAGGCAAAGAACACAGCTTCCATGGGACCGGACAGTACCCCAGGCTGTGCACCATCTCCAGCAAGAACTTACTTCGCCATTGAGCACCCTATTCAACCACAGCCTAATTACAGGCTTCATTCCAGAGTGAAGAACTACCACTGTCATCCCCTTGCACAAAGGTGGTGCCACTACTGACCCGGGAAACTACTGCCCCATTAGCTTGACAAGTCTCATCTGGAAAGCCACGGTGCGTATTATGGATCACAAACAAGGACATAGGCAATCTCCAAGCAAATTCGGATTAGTCAGGGCCAGAGCTTGCCTGTTGAACCTAGTTAACTGAGACAGACCACAAGGCCTTGGAAGAGGGAAAAAAAAAAAAAAAAAAAAAAAAAGTCATACAGCCTACCTTGACTTGAATAAGGCCTTTGACACAACCCCCCACTCCGGCATCATCAAAAAGCTAACACAAGCATAAATCCCTATCTCATCAGATGGGTGGCCAAACTGCTCACAGATAGGACCCACAAGGTCAAAATAGGCACCACAACCTCCAACAGCACACTTGTCACTAGTGGTGTTCCGGATCGGTCCTGGGACCCCTACTGTTTGGCATCTACTTGGCAGAGGTCCAGGCAAAGACAACGGGTCTGTGGCTGACCAAATCTGCAGATGACCAAGTTTGGTATCGTCCAACCCAAATGATATTAATATACTGTAACAGGGTCTCACAGCAACAAATGACTGGTAAAGTCATGGCCTTAAGTTAATTGCAAAAAAACAGCCCCTACTGATTACCACAGACAGCAAACCCCTAAGCACACAACCTGTGGTGACAGACCTAGGTACTCAGGTTGATAATCTCACATGCGACCATCATGTATCGGCAGTGGTCAGAAAAGCCTTTTACTTGGTTGCTCTCATAAGTAAAGGGATTGCATCCAGAAAAAAAAAAAAAGGAGGTTATTACCTCTTTGTATTCCTCCCTCATTAAGCCTATAAATTGAGTATAATGCCCTGTTTGGTATATACCTCTCCAAACAACTGCACCAACTGGAAAGGGCACAGAAATACCTCACAAAGAGAATCCATGGGCTCCAACTGTCCTATGCAGAGAGGCTCAAATCACTCTCAACTCTGTATTGTACAGATTGTTCAGAAGTGCTTTGTCTCACCTAAAAGGCAAGAATCGGACCCTGCCCTAACAGAGATGCTCCATATCAGAAAGTCCAACTCCTCATGCATTACCCACTCAAAAGGCCTAAATGTAACATAAAGCAACAAAACCTGCTGGAGACATAGGTCCATCTCCCAGAGGCGGCCTCGCCTCTAGAATAGACTTCCCATACATGTCAGAGTACCTCGCTGACCCTCTTAAAGCGCAACCTTGATAAGTGGGTGGGAAACCACAAATTAGTCCCAGGGGTTCCACCTTTGTCCCTCAGTGACAGGGGTGACATGCTGACTGAGGTTTCTTGTTCGGGAATAAAGTCTTTGCTAGACTTGTAAGGGCCCCATGGCCATTGGTCTGGTCTATTAACCTCCTATGAAATACACTAGCTAGACAGTAGGCAAGGGAGATACTAGTATATAATCTGAAGTAGAAAAAAAGACTAAAAAGAAAAAAATACAAATTTTCAACTTACTACACCAAAACAAGCTTGAGAGAATGCAATCCCAACCAAAATCGTAGAGCAGCAAATGAGATACAAGATAACACACAATGGTCGGGGCATTACACACAAAACATCCTTACAATCTAGCTTACTGCCTTCACAACAACCGAGTCCACACCACTCCCCATCATGTACTTTAAAATTATTTTTTTCTTTTCCAAGACTTTAGAAAATCGAGAATTTTACTTCAGCCTCTATCAGATCACAGGGGAAACTTATCTTCTTTTGTCAGCAAGCTGGAATTAAATTTATTCTGCTTCAACAAGCTAACAGTGCAGTCCCATAGTGTAGGTGTGTGTATTACACAGCAGCATTGAACACAGCATAATACAGACATCAGTGATCAAATGAATGGAGATGTAACTGAAGATATCTGGGTGAGGAGGTGGGGAATAGGAAATGTTACAGCATTGAAGAGCCCCCCCAATGTACGTACGACTTGTTACACCCATCTTTTATTGCTATAATATGCAATTTCAATCTGTAAAATTAAGTAACAGAAACAGGGAGGGTACTTGCAGTCCAGCTCATATGCCTGTAAAAAAAAAATAAATAAAATTAAATGAATGCAATAAACACGACCTCCATCACATGAAGGTAAAACATTGCAGGGTTCCACTGCACACCCCACGCAAAAAGTACAGCTATCCATTTTAAACAAACCAGGAATAACTACTACTATCACACTGCATGAAAGTTCTGGACAGGGTGATCGATAAAGGAGTATGCAGAGCACTAGAAAGTAAGATGGGAAATGAGGAATCCTCCTCAACTGACCTGATGCTTGCAATTAAACAGATACTTGACAAGAAACTAGACAGTGACCAACTGAGCATTCCTAGACTTAGAGAAAGCATATGACAAGGTCCCAAGAAAGCCGATTTGGGCAGTACTGCAGTGGTTCGAAGTCCCAGAAACATTAGTAGAATTAATGCAAGTTATGTACAAGGACCCAATGATACGAACAATGTTCAGTCTTACAGAGGGGTTCCCAGTGAGAGTGGGTATGTATCAGGATTCAGCTGAGCACACTGCTGTTCATACTGATGGACTACATTAGCAAACAGGTCAGAGGAAACAGATCAACAAAGCTGCTGTACAGATGGTGTGGACTGAGCAAGAACTTCAGCAAAGGATAGGGGAATGGAATGCAAAACTGAAAGTACACTGGATGAAACAAAGTACGGAGAAGACAGTTACTTTGACAGCAAACGAGTGAAACTGAAAGAAGCTGAAAACTGAGAAAAGGGTAAACAGTGGAATAAATTAACAGCTTCAAGTATCTGGGAGGGGTAACTTGGAAGGGAAGGAATGAGGAGGTCAAAGCTAGAATCAGAGAGGCTGCAGCCAACCATCACAAAGTAATCAACTAGTGAACGCTCCAATACCCACGGGTTGTTCTGTTATATAAAAACACAGATCGCAGATTCAAAAAGTATGAATTTATTTTAAGCACTAAATGATAGCTTTTCGGACACACTCCAACTTCTTCAGAAAAAAAAAAAAAAAAAGCGTCTCCCTCTAACAATTACCTTAAATACTAGCTTTGAAAAATCACATGATCATTTAATGATGCCGGGCTGAAAACCGGCATTTCCACCAATGTTAAAACCATTTAAATTTACATAACTGTCCTGACTTTCTTTAAAATGCCAACAAATTAATAAAAATTAATCTACAATTAATCGATAAACTCACAACTGAACATATTAGAATCCAAGAAATAAAATGATATAATGTAATAAGAATATCACAGTCACAATTTAACACTTCTTATTTACAGTGTTCTTCTTAACCTGAGAAATTAACTGTCAATGACAACTGAAAAAGCACCGATATAGAAGTCTCATCATTTGACACAAATAAACTGTAAATAATGTTTGATGTACTACTTAACCACCATTAACTTATCTGACATTGACAGCCAATAACATCTGATATTACTCATTTCCTAAATAATAATAAATAAAAATAATAAGAATGAGCTATAACAGTATATGCCTTATCAAACACATTACCGCTTACAATGATGTTCTGTAACGAAGGATATGAAGCTCAGACAATGACAACTAAAATATCACCGATTTTAACATTACCACAGTATTTAACTCCGATAGTATCTGATAAATACCCCTTGATGTACAAGTTAACCAACATCAACTTGACTGACACCTACCAGGAATGACGTCTATCATGGCACTGATTTTTTGAAAAACTGAACCAGCGTTGGATCCAAACAAGGGTCATCAATAACCCTCAGATTACGGCTTGACTGATGCCAACTAAGAATGGCACTAAATACCAAAACATTCAAATTAATAAAGAAATAACACCTACCTCAACGGATTGGATATTCATCTTAAATGCAATCAACACCGAACTTCATATAAATAAGAACATAGTACATATATTAGGACCAAGACTGAATCCAGTCTGATTACTTACACTGAGACATTGACCTTTCATTTGACCATCGTGTAACCTATAAGGGTATAGGTGATAAAACTGAACTATAAAAACAAGGGCCGGCTGTAGTAAGCATAGAATTCTTAAGGTGAATATGTTTAATGACCTGATAAAACGACCCTGATTCTATACAAGACGACTAGCCACAAAATACACCCTTAGAACATCATGTCACTCAGTCACCTCGCAGGAAATGCATCCTTTAGCTAAAACGCCAAAAAATGGCATGTCCCTACTGGGTGCGATGGATCGAAAGATTTAAACTTAGATTCCCATGTCCGTTGTAAACTGACCATGTACCTACTATATAAAAACTTAGGCACAAAAATCATACATGTAAACCGTACCCAACTGATAACAAAATCATACATGTAGATAAACCCAGGTATGGCTACGCCAAGAAGCACCAAAACAAGTTCCCTAAAACATTGGGAACACTTACAGAAACTACAGTGAGGAGGGACATATGAAAACATATCCCCCCGGCCACACGGGGATGTTGCCCAAACCTCTAGATTGCTTTGGAAAAAATAAATAAAAAACGAAAAAACGAAAATAGATAATTATCTGTTAAGTCTTTTGAGCTTTAATAAACAAGTTATGGACAACATACCATTTATGCCCAGGGCATGACGGGCATCTAGCCTAAGTTGCCAGGACAACTCTCTACATGGAGAGGGGTAAACACCCCGCCACAAGACTTCAACTTTCAACTTGTCAAGGACTGAAAACAAAAAGTATGGTTGGGGTTCTCCACTATATGCCTGGCTAGGGCATTATCCATCTTAGCCTTCCTAATGGTATATAAATGTTGGGGATATGTTTTCATATGTCCTTCCTCACTGTAGTTTCCGTTAAGTGTTTCTTCAATGTTTTAGGGAACTTGTTTTGGTGCTTCTTGGCGTAGCCATACTCGGGTTTATCTACATGTATGATTTATCAGTTGGGTACGGTTTACGTGTATAATTTTGTGCCTATGTTTTTATATAGTAGGTACACTGTCAGTTTACAACGGACATAGGAATCCAAGTTAAATCTTTCGATCCATCGCACCCAGTAGGGACATGCCATTTTTTGGTGTTTTAGCTAAAGGATGCATTTCCTACGAGGTGACCGAGTGACATCATGTCCCAAGGGTGTATTTTGCGGCTAGTCTTCTTACATAGAATCAAGGTTGTTGCATTATTAAATGACCCGTTTATCAGGTCATTAAACATACTCACCCCTTAGGAATTCTATGCTTACTACAGCCGGCCCTTGTTTTTATAGTTCAGTTTTATCACGTATACCCTTATAGGTTACACGATGGTCAAATGAAAGGTCAATGTCTCAGTGCAAGTAATCTGACTGGATTCGGTCTTGGTCCTAATGTATGTACTATGTTCTTATTTATATGAAGTTCGGTGTGGATTGCATTTAAGATGAATATCCTATCCGTTGAGGTAGGTGTTATTTCTTTATTAAATTTGAATGTTTTGGTATTTGGTGCCATTCTTAGTTGGTGTCAGTCAACCCATAGGGTTATTGATAGCCCTTATTTGGATCCAACACTGGTTCAGTTTTTCAAAAAATCAGCGCCATGATAGACGTCATTCATGGTAGGACATTTCTTATTACATTACATCATCATATCGTTTTATTTCTTGGATTCTAATATGTTCAGTTGTGAGTTTATTGATGCTTAATTGTAGATTCATTTTTCATTAATTTGTTGGAATTTTAAAGAAAGTCAGGACAGTTTATGTAAATTAAATGGTTTTAACATTAGTGGAAATGCCGGTTTTCAGCCCGTCATTAAATGATCATGTGATTTTCAAAGTTAGTATTTAAAGGTAACGGTGAGAGGGAGACACTGTTTTATTTTTTTGTTTTTTTCTGAAGTTGGAGTGTGTCCGACGAAAAGCTATCATTTAGTGCTTAAAATAAAATTCGTACTTTCTGAATCTACGATCTGTGTTTTTATATAACAGAACAATCTGTGGGTACTGGAGCGTTCGCTGGTTGATTTCTGAGTTCATGTTCAACCTTGTTTGTTTTGTGTGTAACAATGCCAAAGAAGGTCAAAAGTAAGGTGTACAAAACAGTGGTGTGACCAGCACTACTGTATGGTACAGAAACTGGGCAGTAAAGCCAGAGCAGATGGAGATGAAGTGCCTGAGACAGGTGGTAGGATGCATACCGAGAGACAAGAGAAGGAATAAGGACATAACAGCAGAAGCCAAAGTATCTGTAATTGCAGAAAAAAGTGAAACAGAACAAATTACAGTGGTTCTGGAACATGTGCAGGGAAACAGAAGATACTCTGCTAAAGAAGATTTGGGACAGACCAGAAGGCGGCAAGAGGAATCAAGGGCATCCAAAGAGGTGGCTCGATTGTGTGAGAGAAGACCTGTGACAGTCAAGCATGACCGTCAAAGAAGGTAGGAGAGTGGCACTAAACAGGGAGAGATGGCAACAAGTGAGAGACACCCCGACCCCATGTATTAAATGGGATAAAAGGGAGTTGATGACTGTCCATTGGTAGTATAGGGGGCAGTCCTGGGGTAAATGTGTTTCCCCATCCACAGATCCAAGTTGCACCGAATATGGACATGAATAAGCTTTACATGGATGGGGGAATGTGTTCCAGAGCAGTGATATCCTCAGAGATACACCTGTCCCTCCAAGCCATTTTGTTGATGTTGCACAAGACATTTTCATCCCTAGACCAAGTATTCCTGATGCCATCTTATTTGCTGACGTACTGTAAATTCATCAGTATTGGGTCAGAGAATACTTTCTATGCCAGACTCGGGTAACCTCTTAGTCTGCAAGGTGCAGAGTACAGTGACAGAGCTCAGAGTCAGTCCATGTAGGACATATTTGGGTCTTGTATCCTCTTAACTAAAAGGCATCTCTGTGGGTGTTCCAGCTGTTGCAAAACAATCAATTCCAGAGTCATATTTTTAAGGGGCAACCATCCCAAAACCCCAAAAAATCTTTCGTTAGAAACAAGCTTTCCAATTTCACTACTTTACATCTCACAGCAGCTACTGCCTTTTCACTCTAGTACAGCAACCTTTTTATGGGTCTACATCGTATTATGGGACAATGAAGAGAGTGAACGCTCTTTCATCGATCCGATAATGTCGAAAGGAGAAAATAGCAAAGTCACAGAACATCGATTTTTTTTCCCCAGTGAAGAAGAAAAATCAGTGGGTCGTCTTCGGGACTTGGTCATTTCCTCCACTATGGTGCAATCTCGGAGTTGGATTATTTAAGTAGGGGGGTGTGGGAGGCAAAGCCCCCACTTAATTTTGTGTTTAAACTTTTTTTTTTGCGTAGCAGTGAATTTCTCCCTGGGGAAAAATTTGCTGTTCCGTGTGTTTGCGTTTTTGTGATTTTGGCATTATCGGTTCAATGAAAGCATTTGCTCTTGTCACCATCCGATAATGTGATATAGATACCTTTTCGCAACATGAAAAAGAGTACACCATCAGCCTCCCAATATCCTGCAAGCCTTTGTAACAGTGGCAAAGTGCCAAGACCTTGCTTAAATCACCCCTGGTTGACAATCAAAACCACTGGCAAAACATTACGGAAAAAAAACTTGGACACCTACCCCATAGTTGATGGAAAACCCTCCAGCTTGTGCATAATTCTTTATTTTCACTTTGTTGACTAGATTAAGTCTGCTAGGCAAATCACTTCTCGTCAAGGGAGACCCGAGGTGGCATTCATACTGAATGGAAGAAATTTGGCCTGGGAACATCCCCTACTCTTTTGAATAAGTGCCATGGAAACTTTTATAACCACCTAAGCTACCACCAGATCAGGCAAATGGAATCTCATTTTAATGTCTCATCAATGCTGGTGCACACACCACAATGCCAGCACTAGAAAATTAATCCAATTACCTAATGTGGAAATAGAACTCTCACTTTTCTGTACGAAAAACTGGGGTGCTACCTGTTGATCTACTGAGACTACATTCATCTGCCAATACTAGAAGGACTTCAAGCACTTCATTACAACAGTTCAGACCTGGACTTCTTTCTCCATAACCTTGTCTATAATTTTGCTGGATTGCTGCTCTCCAGTTTATAGTACAGGAGATTTTTTAAAAAAATAAACACTGCACCACTCAGAGGAATGCCACCATGAGGACTTAATTACCTACACCTGCTTCTCTCTCTCCCTTTTATCAAAACCAGTGCAATCCACAGCAAGTTCCAAGTCTACCAAATGACATTTCCCTGTATAAACATCTCATCAACCTATTCACACTGGATGTGTGCGCGTGCAGGGGGGGGGGGGGGTGTAGGTGTAAACATTTTCACCTTCTGATGTGCCATCAATCTCTTGTACACCAGCAACCCATCAGTGCACAGACTCAAGGATGCAATCCCTCTCTCAAAATGTCTCGCCCACATACTACTAAATAATCCAAACTTCTGTCCATCCCTTCAACTAGAATACAAACACACACCCCTACTCGGCATCTTAGGTCCTCTAACAACTCTTAACCATAACTAAACCCAACAAAAGAGCTGGACAATGTCTCCATTACCATGCCAATGCCAACCTTTGGAATGCACTCCCTTCCTCTCTTACTCAACTAGACTCTTTAAAAACATTTAAATTTGCACTAAAAGAACACTCTGAATAACCTTGTCTGTTCTTGTCATAGAATTAAACCACCTTAAATGTTTTGGCCACTATACACTACAAATAGTTTTACTAACTTAATATAGTTGCAATTTACAATATCTGTCTTCGTATCCAATCTCTCTTGCTTTATTTCTGTGGCTGAATAAACAGAACTGATAAAACAGCATTCTTACTTATGAGAATATACAAATAAAATTACTAAAAATCTAATACACTGGGTTTATTTTTCTTGTGTTGTATACCTCTAAATATGTATTTGTCTTGTATATCTACTTCAATATCTACTGTGTAAAAACTTTGTCTTTTAAAGTTAAGGTGAGGTTATGTAAAAATTTCTGTGATTGTATGGAGCTTTGCTCCCCGGGCCTCCACTGAAAATGGGTCATTGGCCCAGTGGACTTTACCGGTTAACAAATGTCAATAAATAAAATGCTACAAAATAGATGGTGAAATATACAGATTTACGTTCTCCCACTCCTCCATACAAGTTTTTATAACTTCTACTGGTCATACAGGGAAAAGCTCCATCTTTAACCTGGCCACATCCAGAACTATACAAGCCTAATGTCCCAGGTTTGGGCATTCTACATTCCCTGACCCTTTACAATCCAACTTGTTAATGTTCCTCTAGTCGTTTTTCCCCTCCACTGAGTACAAATTAACATTGTATTCAATGCTAAAAGGTGTCTGCACCCTGCCAAGTCTCAATCTTTGTCACCACATCCTTTGTACCCTCACAACCACACAAATCTTTCATTTTGCAAAGTCTCCAAAACTGCACATTATACCTGAAATCAGACACAATGTCATTCTGCTAGACTGTCAGCCTTAAACCAGAACTTAAAAAAAAAAATAGTTACATATGTACATGTAGTTCTCACACAAAAGGGAAAAAACTGCACTGCAATTCCCTGTACCAAAACACACTAACAACTTAACTCTTAATAGCCTGGTTAATCCATCCAGTACTGCTGACCCTACTTTTGTACCATATAAAAATGAAAATGTTATTACAACCAAGTATACTTCAGATACTGGTTTGAAATTATCCAGGCCACAATGCTACATTCACTAAGGAACATCATTCAATACTCCACAACCAAAAGAAACAGATTTCCAGACCAAATCTGGTACACAATAATGTATGAGAGATCAGTGGTATCTCACCAAATGTTAAGCTCACACACTCACACTGCAAATGCCACAAAACAAAGCACATCTTAAAATGGGAGGGGGGGCCTGAATTAAGCAGTTCCTGCTCCACAGAACAAGCATTCCAAGAGTGGAATTCAATTAAATTCCAATATGTCATCCTACAAGCTATACCGGGACTTTTGTTCCTTAGTTGATAACTTCATTAAATACTCAAACCCGGCTTCCAAACGGTACCTTCCACATACAATCTCCAAAATATAGTAAGCAATCCCACATTCTGATCTCAAGCTAACCATTATTTCACCTGTCTTCCCAAATCCAAAAATGTAGCCTTAATACTATCATCATCCCATCCTACAGCTAGAACTCTACATATAGCACAAACTTGTAATGAATACCTTTACTAACAAACAGTAATTTCCACCACATTCCTCTTTACATTCTCAGCAACTTATTAGAAACTAGTTAATGTATAAATTATCAGATGAACAAATTTACAAACCCCACATTCCCCCCACACAAAAAAAAGCATCTTAAAATGTCATATACCAATCCCTGAACTCCCCAGTGGGTTCAGGCAGACAATAACAGACATCCATTTAGATTTACAACAGCTTTGCTACCTGAAAAAAAAAAACTTTCTCCAAGGAACAGAACAAAAACCATTCAAATGACAACTTTATACTCACTGTTAAAACTTGACATTCGCACCAAACTGCTACTCCATAGAATCTTCAGTTTTCACAAAAGCACATTACAGCCTCTGTTCCAACTACTGTACATATATACAACACAAATACACACACAACCTGCATCAGGACTACACCAAATACTGCTGGTAACACCATTTATTCATTTTCTAAAACCAGACTTGGTAACACCATTTATTCATTTTCTAAAACCAGACTTGGTAACACTGGAGCCAGATGAAAGGGGATTTGTTCCTAAAAGAACATTTATTTATTTTATTTTATTATTTTATTTAACATTTGTTGACCGGGAATGTCCGACTAGGTTCCATAGAGCCTGTTTTCAGCGGAGGCCCGGGGAGAAACGCTCCAGATGCAGGTCTTTGGAATGTGGGAGGAAACCGGAGTACCCGGAGGAAACCCACGCGAACACAGGGAGAACATGCAAACTCCACACAGAAGGCACCCCAGCCGAGAATTGAACCGGAGAACCTCTTGCTGTGAGGCGACAACGTTAACCGCTGCACCACTGTGCCGCCCTATTTACATAGTTTACAGCATCAGCTTACATGAATCACAATCACAACTGTTAAACATTGTTCCTCTCTCAAAGTGTAAAAATAAGGGACATCTTTAAACCACATTAAAAAGTGATAAAGCCAATTAAATCCACATGCATTAAAATAATAGATTAATATTCCTGTCCAAATTTAGGACAAGGCATGCATGTGCTCTTCAATCACTTTAAGCAGCATTTATTCGCTGATGCTTCTGCTGGTAAAAGGTTAGAGTTTTATTTAGTTTTTTTACAGGGAAAAAAAGAAACACCAATTGACCCTTTGAAAGCACCAGCATAGTAATTTAACAGACTACACATCACATCCACACACCAGGAATACACATACATATCAATACATGTATTTTTATGCTATACAGGGTGTATGTACATCTGTATCTGTGTGCATTTATGGTCCACACACACATTTTATGTACAAGGTGCATGTACTTGGGTATATACTACAAAACACACACACTCTCCATGCCACTGAAAGCTGCAATCTCAAACAGGTGCACATATACACATGCACAGCGCTTCAAAAACATGCAACTCCACTTGCAGAAAATTAAAACCACCAGCACTACATTGTTTGGTACAACTCTACATTAGCAACAAAATACTTGCAGACACACATGCAAATAATCTTACCATAACGGTAGAGGTCCTTGCATTCACCGCTGCAGTATTCCTTACAAATGGGATTCCCTGCCGTGAAGCCCTCCGCATGGCCAGTTTACAAAAGTCTACCGTTGTTTTAAGGTATGCTGAATGTCACCTGTGCACTCCTTGCATAAGGTAGGGCATAAAGCTGATGTTCAGGCATACCATCCTCAGAACAGATTGTCCCAGTAGGAACAGCAGTCCAAGGAAAACCAAGGAGAATTTGAACAGCCAGGAAGGGAAAAAAGACCAGGGGATGGAGGGAGTGAATACTGCAGCAGTGAACGCAAGGATATCTACAGTTATGGTAAGATTTTACACAACTGTACTATGTCCTTACATTCACAGCTGCAGTATTCCTTATGAAAAGCTCAAGAAGAAACCTGGGAGGACGAAGCAGCAAAGCCCTCCTTACGAATGGGAGAGCGCAAAAGCTCAAGAAGAAACCTGGGAGGAGGAAGCAGCAAAGCCCTCCAAGAAGCCATGAGGAATGGCAGCAGCAAAACCAGCTCTAGCTCTGGAGATGCCATCCAACTGGTAATGTTTGGTACAGGCATGCACAGAAGTCCAGGTAGCAGCTTCAAGAATAGAATTAGCATCTAAGCCCTTGGAAAAAAGCAGCAGAAGCCACAGCTCTAGTGGAATGAGCCTTTACAGGAGAAAAACGCTCACCATAAAGATTGTAACAAAAGGAAACAGCCTTTGAAATCCAAGTGGAAATAGGTCTTTAGGTTTGGCTGTTACCAAGCAAACTATGATGAAAGGAAACAAATAACTTGTCAGACTTAGATAGCTTTAGTTTTATCCAAATAAAATCTGAGCCATCTACGCACATCAAAGGTATACAGCACCCTCTCACTAGGAGACTGCGAAAAGGGGAAAAAAAGAAGTTGGCCAATTAATAGACTAAGTGACAACTCATTAACCACTATGGGCATGAAAGGAGGATTAGTACGCAAGGACACCCTGACCTCATGAAATATCAAAAAAGGTGGAAAAGCCATAAGAGCTTGCAACTCAAAGACACCCATCCTGGCAGAAGTAAGAGCTAACAAAAGAACTGTTTTCCAAGAACAATGATGCAAGGAAGTTGAAACAGCAGGCTCAAAAGGAGCCTGGGGTAAATTTTTCCAGAACAAAATTAAAATCCCAGGGAGGAGGAGGACATGCTTCATGGGAGGTCTAATATTAAGGATGCCTTTAAGAAATTGTTTAGCCTCAAATCTACAATCCAGTGGGGGAGTTAAAGGCAGACAAGCAGAAAGAGCTGATAAGTGGGCCTCAATAGAAAAATTGGCCAAACCAGCATTGAGCAACTCACACAAATAAGAAAAAGAACCAAGAAAAGCCACAGAAAGTGGGTCCAGGTCATGAGAAAGACACTAAATAGAAAACCTCTTCCATTTAGCCAACTAGGATTTCCTAGTAGTAGGTTTCCTGGCCTCCTGCAGGACTTGCAGCACATCCTCAGAAAAAAAAAAAAAAAAGTGTCTATAAGGAATCAAAACCTTATCACCCACAGTGTCAGCCCCTCATCTTGTGAGAAGATCCACCCTGTGAGGTAACTTGCGATAACTGCCCCTAGCCAGATACAGAAGTAGAGGGAACCAGTGCGGTTGCGGCCAAGAGAGAGTCACCAACAAGATTTTAGGATCATTCTGTTGAATCTTGAACAGGATCGGAATGACAGGAAGGGGAGGGAATGCATAAAGAAAACATCCCCTTCCAAGAAAATGAGAGGGCATCCACCTTCCATACTAGAGGACCTGGGACTCTGGCACAAAACAGAGGAAGTTGTCTGTTCAGAGGGGAGGCAAAGATCTACTTGGAGTACCCCACTGTTGAACAATGTCCAGAAAACATCCTTGTGAAGCATCCATTTGTGGGATTGAGTGAAGGACCTGCTCAGACTTATCTGCCACAAATGTTCCGATCTAAAAAGGAATGTAAACTGCCTGAAGACTCGGATGACATTGGATAGCTAGATCCCATATCAGACGTGGCAGCCTGCAAAGACAGTAGGATCTCGTACCCCTGTTTGCTGATATACCACACGATTGTGGTATAGTCTGTGAATACCAGGAGAGGCCCTGCACAGAAGAGAGGATGAAAGGCCTGAAGAGCCAGCATAAGAGCCCTTATCTTGAGGTGCTCCTTCTGATGATGAGGCAACCACACTCCCTGAACCCTCAGGAAGCCAAAACGATGCTCCCCATTCCACATCCGAATAATCTGTGAACAGATCCTGAGAGGGAGGTGGAGGCTGAAAAGGGAGCCCTGGACTCGGAGACAACTGCTGAATCCACCACAGAAGTACTTTCTTCAGACACAAAGAGGAGAAACAGGAAAAGTCTAGAGCAGTAGTGTCCAACCCACGGCCCACATGCGGCCCGCAACCCTCAAGTTCAAATTTAACTTCTTTTCTGTTTGTTTTTCGCGCCCGCAACCTTTAACTGTTGTGCGCAAGCGCCAAAATCACCCTTCTGCCGATACAGGATTCTGTGTATTCACGCCAAAGAAGAACTGAAGGAAGATTTGTCGATCGCGCTGAAGAGTTGACGAAGAGGGATTTCTCATTTAAAACATGTACAAAACAGCACCTCCTGACTGCATTAACAGGTAAGCTAGTATAGATAGTCATGTGCATAGGTGTGTAGGGATTAACCAAAAAAAGAAAAACACTAAAGGGGAACTTCTGTTTGTAGAGAGATGGTCTTACATTAAATAGCATATCAGTTTTTGTTCTTTGATTTCTTGGCTAGTGCACATAGCATAGTTTTTTTTTTTTTTCCAGACCGAATTGTATATAATCCGGAATTTGTTACCTGAATGTGACAAAAAAAAAAAAAAAACGAATGATAAAAATATATGCAAAGACAAGTATATACTTATGCAAACATCACCGATTTTGTGTTCCTATTTCCATGGCATAATGTCACTATTTCCATAGCCTTCAACAGTTTTAATTTGTCATAACTGTTATTGATATATGTACATAGAACGGAAGCAGAGGTTTGTGCACATAGTTTGAGTTGCCTAATGGACCCTTGCGTTTTACTGCATATGGGCTTATGGAAGGCTGCAGCCAGCTCTGAAAGAGAACCGTCTTTGATGAATGGAGGATCACTACTTTGCTGTTTTGTTTATATTACTGACATAATAGTTCAATCATACATTGCATTTACGTCAAAGTTTCAAGCATAACATACCATATGATGCATGAATTATGAAGTAAGGAAAGTGCTTCACAAAATTTTTAATTTTCACAAGCACTTAATTATTGGCTTATATTGATATAGCTGAGTAACTGGATTAATGCTTTCATAAGTGATTATGTTGTTATCAACCCAGACAAAAAGTTGTTTTGAACCCTGCATCCTTCATGCAGAAAATGGCATTTAACCCATTATACTAAATGACCACTTTTGAAGTTCCCAGTGGCAAATTTTTTTATTAACCATGGGCACATAATAGATTTAGTGTTAACAAGTTTTAAGAGAAAGCATAGTATAGTTTGCTAATTTTGTTTCCTTTTTATTATTTAACAGAGAGCACACTCCCTTGTTGGGATCAGAAGTCGAGTTTGAGACACCATACTGATGTAGAAGGGCAGGCAGAGTGCATTAAGTATTCTCAAGCTCATTGTTACGTGAAGGAAAACTTCCCATTTTCTGGTGGCTCCACAAAGAGTAAAGCTGATGTTTGCTCTGTGAATTCCATATTTCATTACATATGGAATACACACACACACAGTGTGGTTCTATTAATGGATACTTGAAAGCATAGCCGGCCTTAGGCATAGGCCAATTAGGCAGCCGCCTAGGGCACCACTCTAGTAGGGGTGCTTTTACAGTATTTATTTGGTGTCGGTAGACCAGGATGGGGGCACCTGGTGGTGTGATGGGGGCACCGTGCAGCCCTTTTGCCTAGGGCACCAGTTGACCTAAGGACGCTCCTGCTTGAAAGACAGTAGTACTTCTACTTGCTGTCCCCTTTGATGAACAAATGGTCATGATTATGGTGAGAATCCAAATGGTCATGATTATGGTGAGAATCCAAATGGTCAGGATTATGGGGAGAATCCAAATGGTCTGCAGGTGATCGGGGGAGAAAAAAAAAAAAAAAAAAAAACACATGCTGCTTTTGCTTAGTTTAATAGAATGCATTGTTGTTTAAGTGGGCATACGTCCCGATTAGTCAGAATTATTGGCAGCTCTGTTTGGGTGCTACTATCACTAATGACGTTAAGATTTGGTATCAATAGTCCAGCTGTGTGTCACAGAGGGATGAAGTAGACTATGATTCAGGCAACCCAAGCTCGAGTAGCAGCTCATGTGGTAGAACCTACCAGGTATGGTAGATTAAACAAGTGAGAGTGGGGAATAGCTTACCCATTCTTTTTTTTTTTTTTTTTTTTTTTTGGGGGGGGGTGGTGGCTGCAGCCAACCTGTTTCTGCCATGCAAGTGAATGTTTGCTTGGCCTCAACATATCAAGGTCCGAATAATGGGAGTTTGTTGCTTCCACTGTGGTAAGAGTAGCCCTCAGTAGCAGGCAAGTAGGAGCATTGGTCTACTTTTATGTTTTTTTTAATTTAAATTATGATGTGCCTTTTTAAAAGATGTTTATGTTCTGTGCATAAACATATTTATGTTACTGCAAAGTACTACAAATGTTCTGCAAAGACGAGTCTTTTTTTCAAGGATATTTGCCCTTCCACATTTTCTGTGTGACCATGTACACTGTATGTTATGGGGAAGGTTAAAACAAACATTGTGATGTACAGGTGTGCCGTGCCCTCTCAGAAATATTTTTTTGCTACGTTTTCAATGTTTGCGGCTTTCTTTGTTTTGGATTCAGTGTTTGTAGTTTTTCTAGTAGTGCATTTTGCCAAATGATATGAATGCATGTATTAGAGCTATAAAAATATTACCCATTGCCTTTGACTTACCAAACTGAATTCAACAGCAGAAAGTGTACCTCTTTATATCAGATGGGGAGGATATGATTATAACTTTGTTGGGATGCTCTGATGTTAGCAAGGCCTGTGGACATAGTAACAATTCCATTACCGAAATAAAAACCTAGCCTTAACATGCGCTAGTGCTGGCAGAATCAATTACCTGGTGTAGTCTTCTTTGTGGCTATTTCAGACTTCTACAGCATGTCAGCGTGGGAGAAGCTTTATGCTAAGGCAGCTAAGCATTCTTCTCAATTTCCAGCATTACATTAGTAGTCAAAGTTGCATTTCTTATGGATCACTCTTTCCCCATCACAACAAAATGTCCAAGTACACCTACTACGAGACCAAACAATTAGAATGCAAAGTGGCTAGCAGTGCGATTTAAAAGTTAAAGCAGTGAGATATGAATGAGTTAGTACTGCAGAGTTTGATTCTTATACCCATTTTTAGCATGCTCAACTGAATGTTGCTTTTATCAGGACTATTTTGCTGACCAAGCTAGCAGACTGACTCAGAAAAATTAATTTCAGTGACAACCCAGAGACTAAAGAAGCTAGGTCATAGCTTCAGGCTTACATTGCGGGCTTCTAGGGGCATTTTCAAGAACATATGTATTTTAATATATCAATAAAGGCTTGCAACCCTTTATTATGAAGTCATGACACTAAATGCATGCCAATACACCAAATGCTTCTGTGTCAATCACAGCCATTTTTCTATTTGATTTTCAGCAGTATCTAAACTAGAAAAAAGTGCATTTGGGAATACACAGCCCTAATTTATACTGTTGACTTTAGATTTCTATAACCACACAGATGGCAACAAGCAATTGTTAAGTCAATGCACCTTCTTTCATCTTCAGACCAGCCTCAGCAGACAGCAGTGCAAAAGCAACAAATCTTGCCAGTGCCAGATATAGTCCTGTCTTGAATAATTTCAGGGACAGCTTCCAAAGCTAGAAATGTGCCTTTCCAAAGGGGTGCTCAGTTTGAGAATACCACTGCTGAACCTTCTTTCATCTTCAGACCAGCCTCACCAGACAGCAATGCAAAAGCAACAAATCTTGCCAGATGTAGTCACATCTTTGATAATTTCAGGGAGATTCCAAAGCTAGAAATGTGGTGAGACTTACCTACTGCAATGGAATTGGAAAGAGAAGAATACACGAGCGCTTTGGATGACATATGGACGTTAAGGGCATGATGGAAAACGTGGACATCTTTAAGAAACCAGCAAAATCAGAGGTATGATCTCATACAAATTGAAGGGGTTGTACCTGTTAAAACTAAGATGTTAAAAAAGTTAACTTATTTTACGAATTAGAATAATTTGAATTTTAGGGCAAATATTAGGCATTTATTCATTGTTCAAATTCACCTACAATACAGCCAGGGGGTCGACTTTGGTCGACCGCGACAGCGAAACAGCTAACTTTAAGACATATTTTACATGCGGCCCCAAGACAATTTCTGTTGACTCAAAGCAGCCCCTGCAAGTGAAAAGGTTGGACACCCCTGGTTTAGAGGATGCACATGCTGAAGCCACACTGACTTCAGAAACCACTGGAACGTCCTCATGTGGAGTTTGACCAGAGGAAGCATTGGAATGGTGGAAGCCATGACCCCCAGAAACTCCCTGGCTGAAATGGAGACCAGGGGAAGAGGAGTCAAAGAATGACATGAGAGTCAATGCCTTTGGAGGAGGCAGGGATGCCAGCACTGGCACCATTTAAAACCTGCAACCCAGAAAGACATGATCCTGAGGAGGAGTCTGGAAGACTTCAAGTTTATTGAACCCCCCAGGCTCTGAAGAGAGATTGTAAAATGAAAACTCTGCAAAAAGGACCTCTAGGGAAGATGCCTGAATCAGCAGGTCACCCAAATAAGGACAGATTTGGATCCCTTAAAGCCTGCAAAAGTCAATCACAGGAGTGAGGCACTTGAACACCCTTGGGGCAGTAGAAAGGCCAAAGAGCAAAGTACAGAATCTCCTGAAAAGATGCTAGATTGAAGTATGGAGATAAGTATCCTTCAGGTCCACGGACAGCAGAAAGGCCTGAGGGAGCAAGGGAAAAAGGGACAATATCCGAAATGTGTTCAGATGGGAGAGGTCTAGAATAGTCCTCAAAGTGCCTTCTTTTCTGGGCACTAGAAATATTCTTGAATAAAATCCTTTCCCCCCTTTGGAACACAGGCATTTCTTGAATAGTACTCAGAGACAAGAGGTCCCTTAGAACCTCTGGGGGGAAAAAAGGAAGCCGTTCCCAAGGAGGCTAAGGAATGCCCATAAAAGGAGGGTGGGAATTCCACACCATGAAGTGCCCCTGATGAAGGGCTGACAAAACCCAAGAATCCCAGGTGATCTGGAGCCAAAACAGGAACGTGGCTGGGAATGGGTGGATAGTCAGACAATACCTGGCTTGTCAGGAAAGGAAGGCTTAAGAATCCCTTAGCAGATGGAATCTGTTTACTATCCTTTTTAGCCTTTAGAAGGAGAGTGAGACCACCTACAAACAAAGGCTGGCTTAGAAGAGAAGAGTAGTTCTGCTGAAACTTAGGCACAGGAGAAACAAAGACATGCTTAAGCTCCTGTAAAGCCTTCCCCTTGTCCTGAAGAGACTTAAAAAAAAAAAAAAAAAAACCCCAGCCGCTTCACCAACCAAACAAACAAAAGGGGGTTATTATCTAGAGAAGCATCTGGTAACTTGGCCTTAATATCAGGCAAAGGTCGAAGCTGAAGCCATGAATATCTCCTCAGAACTGAAACAGAAGCAGCAGCCCTTGAAGAGGCATCTGCTGCATCATAACTACATTTGATAGAATGATGAAAAGAGGAAGTCCCAAGCAAGGAGAGCACAGAAGTTAAGCCTGAGAAAGAAGGGCCAACACATACACAGATATATGGGTCTAATAATTAATAGCCATAAAAGCTAGGGTTGATGAAGTACACACTTTCTTACCCAATCTTTCCATGGTAATACTGCCCTTGTCAGAAGGCAGTAACTTGGAAGAAGAAAGCAAATGGGATGGCTTATCACAGGCTACATACACCAGAGGGATCAGCAGCAGGACATTTAAACAGAAAGGAACAATCCTCAAACACCCTATAAAACCCATCAGGCTTCCTGGGAGCAAGAGGCAGAGAATCCGGTGCTTTAGGAGACAGTGGAAAAAAACATCCAATAAAGCGGCCAAGACAGGAGAAATGGCTGCAGGTTTAGAAGATTCCATCTGAAGTAACTCATAGTACACCTCTCATGGCTATCCGAAACCTGGGGACAATACCACTTAAATTCCATCATCTTAGAGATGGTGCCCTCAAAAGAAATATCCTCACAAGGGATTATCTACAGTATGAAAAATCCTCTTCCTCAGACCCATACTCCAAAGGAGAAGGAATCTGGGTAGAATAAACGAGAGAGTCATCATCAGAATTCACCTAAGAAGAAAGCAATTCTCTGGGTCTTTTAGGGGAAGAGGCGGACCAAGGAGGAGCAGGAACTGAAACCCCTTGAGGAGGCCACAACAGTAAAGCATTAAATAACCCCCGCGTATAAGGCCTGCCACTCTCACTTTGTGGATCCCTAGGAGCAGAAAAAACATGACTAGTTTTCTGTTTCTTTTTTAAAAGGGACAGCTATCCTAGAAACCTGAGAAGGCCCAGACTTAGGATGGCATTCCACAACTGCAATAGGAACCTCTTCCCTAAAGAGAGACTGCAGAACCCCACTAGACCCCTTGGAAACAGTCAATCGTGGTTCTGTCTGAACGCTCAAAACGGAAGCCTGCAAAGTCTCGTCAGATGTGCTGCCTGCCAGATCCTCACCAGCCTCCAACCCAGACGCAGTACAAGAATCTGACAAACAACCGGGGGAACCTCCGGGTGAATAACCTCATGAGAAACTCCCGGCAGAGGCTGGACAGTGGAAGATTCCGGTCTTACCTTATACACCTTCTTCCCAGATGGTTGATCCTCAGGGCAGGAAGTTCCATTAATAGTACCTGCAACAAGAAGCTTAAGTCGCTGGTTCTCAAGGTGAAAGGGAAGAAAGCCTACCATGAAGAGTTTTGGTGACAAACGCCTGACAAATTGAACAAGACGTTTAGTCGTGAGCAGCACCAACGCAAAAACAGAGACACTTATCGTGGTGGTCTTTATGGGGAACCAGTCTCCCACACTGGCACTTACGTTTCCTGGATGACATTAACCCCAAACAGCACAAAACAGACAGAAAAGGTAACCAAAAACACAACTGGGTACTTATCTGCAACTGTGAGGACTCCAGCAAACAGAAGCAAGCACAGAAAAGCCAATACACGGTAAGAAAAACACACAGATGTATGCAACAGACCAACAGTTAAAACAGCCTTCAGACTGGCAACAAAGAAGTTCTGAGGATGGTATGCCTGAACATCACCTTTATGCCCTACCTTACGCAAGGAGTGTGCAGGTGGCATTCAGTGTACTTTAAAGCAACAGTAGATTTGTAACCTGGCTAGACAGAGGGCTTCACAGCAGGGAATCCCATTTGTAAGGAATACTGCAGTGGTGAATGTAAGGACATCAAACATGACAAGTTAAAGGTAAAACGTTGGTTTATAACATCCAATTAAAAATGCAACTCTTGCAAAAGGTCAGTGCAACCAACAGCTGCCAAGTCACCTATCATCACGTTCTCTGGTGCCCGTGCCAAAACTGCACTAACAGTAACTCTCCAGAATTCAGTAGATTTGTAAGAATCCCATTTGTAAGGAATACTGCAGTGGTGAATGTAAGGACATCAAACATGACAAGTTAAAAGGTAAAACGTTGGTTTATAACATCCAATTAAAAATGCAACTCTTGCAAAAGGTCAGTGCAACCAACAGCTGCCAAGTCACCTATCATCACGTTCTCTGGTGCCCGTGCCAAAACTGCACTAACAGTAACTCTCCAGAATTCACTGAGAGATATGATGACGACAAAGCACTATTCAGTCTCACACTTATATTCTGTAAGAAAACATTTAAAGGGGTGCACTGACAATGCTCCTCTACATTTAAGACCAAAGGCTTCTACCATAGCCTTTTTTTGTTTGTAATTTTTAACATGCCTTACCCATTCTACAAATACAGACCATAAGCATGACCAAAACACATTCAGTTGTAGTACTAATAACAATTAACATCATACATTAAACACCATTTGGCAGCAATGTCCATTTTTCCCTGATCAACCCTTTTAAAAGTTAGGAAGCAGTTTAATTGTAGGAAAATATGTCACAACACAGTACCTCAATGGTGTCTACAAATACTTGATGACTTCAAGTAGTCATTATTAAAAGACACAAAGTTGCTGCCAATACCAAAACCCTCTACTTCTGCAGGTCATTAGCAGCAAGCATCTCCTGAAGATGTAGTCTTTCACCTGGCAGTCTTAAACATCAGTTCTGTTAATCAGGTTGATACTATTAAGCATGTGTGAACTCAAAGTGGAATTCATACTGACTAGAACAGCTCTGCAACAGCACTGGGGAAATTCCCCTACCCTTTTTTAATAAGTGTCACAAAAAAAACTTTTATAGCAACATGAGCCATCTCCAAATTAGGTAAATAGAACCAATATGTAAATTATCATATGAAGAACAGCACCACACAGCTGCATCACCCCTTCCAATACTGTACTACAGAATCAGCTATGAAAGATGAAACAAGGCAACTAACATGGGGATAGGACCCACTGCCACCTGATCATCCCAACCAAGGTAGAAAACAAAAGACTACAGTATGTGGTGACACTAAACGTACACACATATTAACACCAAGTGTCACACAAACATTCCAGAACATGATCCATTTAGCTGCAACAAACAGTATATTTAAAAAAGTACCTGACATATTACTACAAACCAAGACACATAACCAAAAAAGCTTTGTTCATGACATACCAGAACTGATACCTTTAGGTGTCTGGAAAGTGAAATAATCAAAACAGCCAAGACAAATTCATTTAAATCAGTATTAGCACAGCTTAACTTGTAACACACGGCCTAAAAGGTTGCTGTTGCAAGTCCTAAATGGGGGTTTCCTTAATACTGTTTAGTCAGACACATTAGCACTCCAATGCCGAATTAAGGTGTTGCAATTTCATTTGCAAATGGCAAGGCATTTAAAAGCAATTATTCAATCAGAAGTCAAACTTATATGACAGTTCTCAGTATATAAAGACAAATTAGGATTAGAGCTTCATTTCAACTGTACACCTAGAATTACTATTTGCAGATTACCCAAGTGTGGCATTTCTTATCCCTCTGTAACACAAAACTTTGCAAGGCATTACATACACACTACATGCACTTTTCACATTACTGCCCACAGCTGCTTCTTACATTGTTTCAGACCACATTACTGTTATGTTCTCATACATAGATACATTTATACACCCACACATCATTCATTCATATATATATATATATATATATATATATATATATATATATATATATATATATATATATATATATATATATATATAAATAAATATGCACATGCTTAGGAGAACATGTAAACCATGGAAAAAAGGGACAATAGATAATAAAATGGTTGCAGTTAAATAAACACAAAACTGAACAAACAATTGTCTCACAATCAAAAAGGAGAAAAACTATCTTATTCTAAGGATTTTGGAGGTGCACAAAGTCTCAAAACCAATATTTCTGATTACAATATTGGGGACAGCAGACAAAACCCTTATAAATAAATACTTAATGAAGTCAGCAAATACTGCTGCTTACACCGGTGTATCAGCTGTGCACGCCAACTACGAATTTGTAAAACTAGTCATTTTTTTCCATGTAACAAAACAAAATGTGGTACAGTATTTTTTTCATACCACTATAAAATTAATTGGATATTCACGCACACAACACAGGACCCGAAACTAAAAACAAACACACATCCAATATTTAGGAATAAGCCAAACATATGATAAAATGACAGTGACGGGCTCTTTGCAGTGGGAGAAACCGTTAATACAGACTTGGACGACAATAATAAACACACTTTGAACATTTTAAACGTCCGGTATTTACATACAAGAATCACATTTCTGAATGCACTGTGTTTCTGCACGTTTGTCACTTTTAATGCGCAGTAGCACATTATCTCTGAGAAATGGACGAGCAACCGCGTAACTTTAAGAGGTGAAACAATGATACCCTTCACAGTGACAGTCGCTTGACGGATATGTTTAAACAGTGACACACACACAAAAGTCTCATCAAGCCTACAACAATGCCATATGGGTATCACTCTAAGGTTACCAAGCAGTCACTGAGTGAGTATTCGTTTTCAATACTAGGCTCCCTTTTCATAAGTACTTTTGTTTAATCAACAACACTACAGGACGTGTAACGTCCGTTATAATACCATCTCAAAACACTGTGCATAGTGAACAGATAATCCGTTCTGCGTGTTAGGTACCGTACTTGTGACAATATTATACACATCATTTTACACAAAAGCGGAGACAAACACGTCTAGCAACTTTCGAAATCCCGCATCCAATCCAAATGTAACCGAACCAGTCACCAGACGTCTGAATACTCGGCATGTCCCACCCTACCGGCCAAGTCAGAGAAGGGTGTCACTTACTTTAAGAGCCCAGTGTGGTTATCAGAAAAAAACAATGACTACCTTATAAGTTGCCGTCGACTCTCTCAAGTATGACACCGTCACCACCACACTACAACGTAAGCTCGACACCTGCTTGTAACTCCAGAATGGCAGTGGTTTGTTTCCGTAAGAGGAAAGGAGAGAGAGCGACGTAACGCGTCATGTGACCGAGTCATTTTCACGCTTTCAACGTCAAATATGTTGTGGCAACAACAGTATGTAATGTGTGGCTGTACGAAAAACATATGATGGTTTCTCTTTGTAGGTGATTCTTTTTGGCTCGCAAACACATCGACTTATAAGTGCTTTATTCACTTGGTCTTTTAAAAATTCAGAACGTATCACATGTTATTTAATGTATTCAATTATAAACTGTGTGTATTAATTCATTTAACTCTGTAAAGTGCCTGGAGGTACATTTGAACTTCAACTTGAACTAACGAAGACATTATTGTGTAAATAAATATGATGAGCTTGTTTTCTTTGCATATTGTCCGCGTTAGCTATGTATATTTTGCGATCTGTCCGTAAGAAAGTGTTTCAACTATATGAGCTCAGTCAGCAGCATCATGTGTGTTGTAAATTAAAGGATTGCTTATCTTTAATTGCTATTTCTCTTGGCTCCGCATTTACTGTTTCTGTTTGCGATTTTCTTCATACCTTTATCTTTTATTCAGCAAGTCGTAAAAGAAAACGCAAGCAGTTCAAATATACAACAAATGTTATATTATAGTCTGAAACTGAAGTTATGTGTCCAGTTCCGCTGGTGAAGTAGAACAAAGTGGACTGTGGTTAATAAATAATGAGAAATAAAAACAGAAAGTTTAGGAAGGTACCTAAGCCTAGATCCCACACACACCAGTATGAAACAATCAATGAAAGATTGGATACGTTAATATTTAGTATAATAAAAAATAACTTACACGTTTTAGAAACAGACTTAATGTATGGGTTTAAGTAGATTATCCTGAATGGATGCCATTGCATAGACCCGTCACCTCTAGAAAGAAAACTCTGTACCACACATGCCCCTTTATTAAAAGAACCAACCGGACCTTACCAGTAGAGAGGTCTCTAAAAGGTTCATGTTACGTATGAAAGCCCTCCGTGCTAGTCTTAGTGATCATTGCCTCATAATTTCCACGTGCTTATTCAAGGCAATTAAAAGACCATCTCATTGGTAGACTATTTCCTGAACAAAATTACTGATATTGATTGGGGATTTCTGTATGCTTTATCTGAACCTGCCACTGCTTTTTCTCAGTTTATAAAGTATACTTCCCTTTGCACGCTTACTCATAGGAGGCTGAAAGTTTAGATTTGAGCTTGTCTTGCAGATGATACTCAAACCGAAATTAAACAAAGGAATAAAGCTTGGAAGGACTGGAAATGTGACCCTGCCAACAAACAGCTGAATGGCACTCTCCTAAACCTCAGAAAATTAGGTAAGGCGCCTAGTAATAGTGCTAAGTTCACAAACATAAGACAAAAAACAAGTCACCTTCTCTTCCAAAGAAGTAAACCAACTGCAGTATTATTAATGGCTCAAACATAATAATAAAAGTCCAGTTTGTGACAATCTAAACTTTGCTGAAGACAATCCCTCGGAGCCACACGCTCCAGGGATCTAAACCTTGTCATCACAATAAACAAAACATGCTGGAGGGATAGGTTCCTGACCCAGAGACTCCCCAGATTCTGGAATAGACTGCCCATACATGTCAAGAAGAGCGCCTCTTTGGCCCTCTTCAAAAGGAACCTTGACGATTGGATGGGAGAAAGAAAATTCACTCCAGGGATCACGTCAGTCGCCTACTAGACAGGGGTCCAGGGAAGTAAATAGTGTGGGAGGAAATAGCCAGGGAATTGTTGTGGCTAGGCTTGTATAGGCCCTAGGGCCGATAGCCTAGTACCAACCTATGAACCTAACTTCGACTGTCTACAGCAGAAGAACTGGCACAATTTCTTGTACACAAAGCCCATGATTTTACTTCTGCATTACAACACTACAAAGTTGCATCATATGCTGCTAGTTTTCATTTCTCCACAACTTCTGTTAAAGAACTCACATTATCTACTTCATCATATGATGCCTTTCACTTCTCCTAAAATTTTGTTAAAGAAACTAAAAGTTATTTTACTGAAATTCAGTTCTTAAGGTAGCATGTTCAGCAAATTGCATCCTACTTTCCTTGTATTAGTAGCTGAGAAAATAATGAAGCCACTCACCTACATTTTCAGGTTCTCAGGAATAGCACATCCAGACTTCAAGCATTCCATTGTAACCCCCCCAAGTCTTTCCACCTTCTGACTACAAAGATTACAAACCAATTTCCAATCTTTGCCCCCTCACAAAAATATTTGAAAAACTATTATACAAATAGCTTCTTAAATGTATATATAGTTATGGACTTCTCTGTGACCAGCAGTATGACTTCTACAATGGTTTTGGCACCTGCACAGCATTATTCACTGCTTCTGACACCTTCTATAGCAATATTCAAAAAAGGTCTTATTACTACTGGACTGTTGAAAATGTGACTCACAATCTCACACTTAAAAAAAAAATGAATAAACTTAATTTTGTTGATAATACAATTTGTTGAATTTAAATCTGTCTCTGAGATAGAAGCTTTCATATTTATGCAAATCACTCCTTTTCAGAAAATAGGTTCATAGGTGGTTACTGGACTATTGACCCGAAGGTCTTTAAAAGCCTAGCCGTGTGTACCCAATATAATACTGGAGAACCCCAATATAAAGGATCTTGCCTAAACTGGAGATCTTAATTAGCAATGAGTGCCCATATCTAGGAGGGTCAAAGGTGAATTCCCCAACAGGAATTTACGGTTTCCAATCCAGTTATCCAGGCTACGTTTAAACAGGGTCTTAGAAGGGGTTTGTTTGATGTGAACTGGTAGCCTATTCCAGAGGAGTTGCAGCCTCTGAGAGACATGTCTGTCTCTCCAGCAGGTCCTGTTTATGTTGCAGGTCAGGTTAAGGTCCCTGGAGCAGGTGACCCTTGTCCTATTTGACTTGAAGATGTGCAGCATTTCCATTGGGTTTGGATCCAAGATTACTCTGTAGGCCAGACCCAAGTCTTCTCTAAGTAGTCTGTACAGTACTGAGTACAGTGACAGTGACTTCAGTCTGTCAAAATATAACATGTGCTGGAGACCCTGAATTTTCTTGGTTAGATATCTATGAGGTCTCTCAAGTTGTTACAGGTGCCTGGTAAGGTACATAGCTAAGGGGGCATTGTACTCAATTATTGGCCTGATTAGGGTCAAGTACAGGGGTGTTGTGACCTCTTTCGCTGTCTTCCTTACCACAGTAGACACTGTTGGTCAAAGTTTAAGGTACAGTCAACTTGTATTCCCAAGTCTGTCACTACTGAGTTGTTACTTAGGGTATTATTTTTTATATAATAGTCTACAGGGATATCATTTTACCAGAGGGGATGATAATGCATTTTTTTGCATTGAGTTTGAGTCCATAGCTTTGGCACCAATCATTGGTTTGTGTAAGTCCCACTTGAATTTATTGGTATTGTTTGGGGATTCGGTGATTGCACCTAATTTGCAGTCAACAGCAAACTTAGTGAGCCACAGCCCCTCTGTTTTGGCCTGAACCTCTGAGAAGTATATTCTAAACAGTAGGGGGCCCCAGCACTGACACCTGTGGAACCCCACTGGTGACAGGTCTGCTGGTTTTGATAAAGTCTCCAACTTTGACTGCGTATGATCTGTTGGTGAGCCAGTGAGCAAACCATCTAATGACATAAGGGTTGATCTTCAACTGGGATCGTTTATCAATGATTCCCAAATGTGGGATTGTGTCAAAGGCCTTGGCTAAGTCAAGGTAGGCTACAATCATCACCAAGCTTGGCACCTGTTTATCTGTTTACATACTTTAGAAACTGATTGCCTGGTTCTTATGTCTCCATGGAGACAATCTGATAAAGAGAATTGGGAGACAATCTGGTAGAAGGGGATTGGATGAGGGAAAAGAAAAACAAAGACAAATTGGCTAGGGCATAATGTTCTCTGAAAGCAATCAGGGGTTTTCTTAGCTGGGAGTGCTTTAAAGACAAAAGAAAAATCAGTGTGCTTTTTCCCATGCTTTCATAGGGAAATGACTGGGTTAAGACCATAGGCATTATCCAGTAACAAGTTAATTACAAAGCATGTAAATGAAAAAGAGTATTGAATATTATAAGGCTTTTTTTTCTGGTAAAAAAGATACCCTTAGCAGTTTTGTGTCTGGTTTGCATGTCACTAGAAGAGAATTTTATAAAGAAAAATGGCTTGGAGAGAGTGTTTACTGAAAGCATTGTAGTGTTTTCTTATCTGGGAGAGCTGTAAAGCTAGACAAAATCAAATAGCACTTACTAATAGCATAGGCTGTACCATGCATCTTAGCATGACTAACCTTTCTTTGTGGTTAGCTCTAGCCTATCTGTGTGGCTATCAACTTAAAACTTTTGTTCTTATTAGGAAGCAAAAACTTAAATATTTGAAGATGTACATAGTTTTGTGTGTTATTATTAAGTTAATAGGTTTTATGGAGTTAGAGGTTGTTTGTTCTGTTTGAGGGCTTTCAAAAAACAAAAAGTTATGTAAGATGTGGCATAGGCTGAAATGGATATGACAAAAAACAACTGTATAAAAGACCAACCTGCCAAACAGTGTATGTTTGTAACATAAAAATTGGAACTAAACATTTAACAAAAAAGCAGTTATATATAAAAGATGATAATAATAACTATATAAGAAAATTATGCTTTTTGTAATGTCTTTCAATATGAATGGTCTTACATATAAATATAAAAAAGAAAGAGTAGTGAACTATATTAAAATGTAGAGTGCAAATAGCTATGCTACAGGAGACACACCTGGAAAGAACTGAACATGTGAATTTGATAAAGAAAGGTTTTAAAGATGGTTATTCTGTGGAATATTTGAGACAAAGGAAAAGAGGAGTACTTATATTAATTGCAAGAGGTGCTCCAATAGTGATAGAAGAGGGAAAAAAAGATAATTTAGGAAGATATATAATAATAAATAATAGTAAGGGGCTACAGTGAAGATGTGTCTGTGGGGCCTAGAAAGGAAAATATAACAAAGGAGGGTAGATTTTTAAAGAAATTTATGAAAATGTTTGGCATGGAAGATGTTCATAGGTTCATAGGTAGGTACTAGGCTATCTGCCCAAAGGCATTTATAAGTCTAGCCGGAATGAGTTGGTTTTCGCCGCCCCTTTAGATTAGTTCCCTGTGCCTCTGTCCAGCAGAGCCATTGAAGTGATCCCTGGGGTAAATTTTCTGTTTCCCATCCACTCGTCAAGGTTTCTCTTGAAGAGGGTTAGCGAGGAGCTCTGCCTAATGTAGACTGGAATCTTGGTCCAGAGCATGGGAATTCTCTGGGACAGGAATCTATCCCTCCAGCATGTAAGGGAGGGTGGCCTAATGGTTAAGGTGTTTGCCTTACAAACACAAGGTACTGGGTTTGAGTCTCACAAGGGATAATTGGCTAGGCTTAAAATGGCTCGCAAGGGCAGTTAGCCTAGTACTCATCTATGAACCTATGAACCTATGTTCACAATATCTACTGGGACTGAGTAGATAGAGCCTTTTTGGGGTTGGGAGGGTGGCTTAATGGCTAAGGTGTTTGCCTTACAAACACAAGGTGCAGGGTTTGAGTCTCACAAGGGATAATTGGCTAGGCTTAAAATGGCTCGCAAGGGCAGCTAGCTTAGTACTAAACTATGAACCTATGAACCTATTTATTGTAGTGAGGTTTAGATCCCTGGAGCATGTGGCTCGAGGGGATATGGTTTTCTTTAGGTGGAGCATGTCCTTCAATTCTGGGTTGGACATGGTCTTGTATGTCAGGCAGAGATCACCTCTGAGTAGGTGGTATGCAACCGAGTACAGCTAGATTTTCTTCAGTCGAGCTGCATAGGGCATCTGCTTGAGGCCAGTTATCCTCTTGGTGAGGCACTTCTGTGGTCTTTCCAACTGTTGCAGGTGTCATGAGTGATGTGTAGATGTGAGTTCAGTACTAGGAGTTCAGAGTGAATTTACATATTATTCTCCAAGGTACAAAAACTGGACTAGGTTAGATAGAATTTATATCTCACAGGAACATTTGCATTTAACTGAAGGTCTTGAAACGCACCCAATAACTATTTCATATCATGCACCAATAATAACTAAAATAAAAACACAAAGTAATGAAATAATTTATTTATTTATTTATTTATTTTACATTTGTTGACTGGGCTAGTCTAGCTGGACATATATCCGTTTTCAGTAGAGGCCCGGGGAGAAAAGCTCCAATTACATGAAGTAAGAAAACATTTCCAGCAAAAAACAAAGCAAACTACAGAAAATACAATGGTAGGCTTGTGTAAGAATTTAACCAAAAAAAAAAAACAAGTAGCAAACACAAGGCAAGTTAACCAAAAACAGCTGGATAACAATACAAATTTCAGGAGTGCAGGATACTAAAGTTAGAATAATAAAAACTTATAAGAAAATCACAAGATGGTCAAACATGCAGAAGGAAAGTAAAACAAATTGTTTGAAAAGTAATATAAAAGAAGTAGCTGGCATCAATTAGTTTTATTATTTAGAGGCACAGTTAGGGATAGTGGGGAAGGTAGGAGTAAGGGAGAAGTAATTTCAGTCGGGTTTAGTACAAGGACATAGCCACTGAGTTTTAAGATATTCATTGATGTGTTTTTTGAAAAGGGGTGTGGAGTCTAGGTTAGTTATCTCTTGAGGGAGTTGATTCCAGATTTTCCCAACAGAGTTTGCAAATAATGAGTCACCAGCTTTATTGTATGATTTAGTAGAGGCTACTAGAAGTTTATTAGCAGAGCGTAGAGTAGCTAGGTTCTTATAAGGTGAGATAAGTTTTGTAAGGCTTGGGGAAGCTTCTGGGTAGTGAAGAGACTTATGAATGATAAGTAGTTGCTGATAGAGTAAGTGGTTATTTAGTTCTAACCAATCAAGTTGCATGAGGTTGAGACAATGGTGAGTTCTAAAGGGAGTAGCAGAAATGAATCTAGATATACTATTATAACAAGTAGAGAGTTTGGTCAAGTTATTCTTTGATAAGTTAGTATATATAGCAGTGTCATAGAAAAGGGTAGAGATCAGGTGGGTCTGGGCAATGGTTTTTGTAGCTGCTGGGGTAAGAAAGGGTTTAATTCTGTAAAGAGTACCTATTTTTTTGTTAACTGATTTAATGGTGTTGTTAATATGGTCATCAAAATTAAGACGGTTATCAATAGTTACACCTAGTAGGCGAGTGGTCATGTCTGGGTTAATACAGGTAGCATTATTAGAGGAGATGGTAAAGAAAGGTGTGGAAGATTTGTGAGTAGGAGTGAAGAGAAGAAGTTTTGTTTTTTTGGCATTAAGAAGAAGGGAGTGTTCCATAAATCACTTTTCTACATCGTGGAAGACTGTTTGGGTGAGGGACAGGAGGGAGGACACATTATTGGCAGAACAGATTAAAGTTGAGTCATCAGCATACTGAATGCAGATGGCTTGGGGTATATTCACGTGTAGGTCATTTATAAATAAAGAAAAAAGAAGGGGACCTAAAATAGAGCCTTGAGGAACTCCAATGTTTACTGGTAGTAAGGAAGAAAGGTTGTTTTCCCATAGCACTGCTTGTTGCCTGTTTTGGAGATAGCTCCTAAACCATTGAAGTGCTTGTGAGCCAAGAGAATATTGATTTAGTTTCTCAAGAAGTATGTTATGGTTAACCATGTCGAAAGCTTTTGACAGGTCTAGAAATAGAGCAGAGGAAAAAAGATTATTGTTTTTGTTGGTATTTATGGTGTCCGTGAAAGAGAGGAGGGCAGTTGTAGTGCTGTGGGAAGGTCTGAAACCATGTTGACAATTGGCTAGTAATCTGTTTTGTAGAAGATAGCTGAGAAATTGTTTGTGTATGCATCTTTCCATAATCTTTGCTAATGGGGATAGTAAGGCAATAGGTCGAAAGTTTGAGAACTCAGTAGAGGAGCCACCTTTATGTAGAGGAATTATATGAGATATTTTCCATATGGTGGGAATCTTCCCCTCAGAGATAGTCCTATTAATAAGTATGGATATGGTGTAGTCTATAGCTTCTGCAGCAATTTGTAGGTATTCTGATGGCAGTAGATCAGCGGATGGAGTACAAGGTTTAAGTTTCTTGAGAAGCTTGTAAATAAGAGATGTGGCTACAGGTTGAAGGTGAAAGGCATTCAAGGAGGTGCTAGGGTATTTGTGAAGATAACTGTGGATGAGGGTAATGAATTAGCAAGGGTTTGAATGACTTCTGTAAAATACTTGTTAAAGGAATCAGGGATCTGGGTGGAATTGTTAAGGTTAAAGCCTGAAGGGGTAGGAGTAGTTGTATGTCCTGGTTTAAGAAGTGTGTTAATACCTGACCAGAACTTTTGAGGGGTATGTTGAGTGGATTGTTGAAGGTGTAGATAAAATTCCTTTTTGTCTGTAAGAGTATCTTTCTTAGTAGCATTTCTTAATTGTTTAAATAGGAGGTGATCTGATGGACATTTGGTAGCTCTCCATTTAGCCCACATTTTATTTCTCAGGACCATTTTATTCTTAGTTTGTCTAGTTAACCATGGTGCTGTTTTGGATCTTATCCTAGTAGAGTGAATGGGAGCATGTCAGTCAAGGATCTGTAGAAAGTTGGTATTAAAGTAGGCCACTGCCTCATTAAGTTCAAGGTGAGTCAGTGGAGACCAGTCACATTCTTTTAATTCAGCCAGGAACTTTTCAGGATTGAAGAATTTTTTTGAGCGGGATGTCTTGAGTTTATGTGTAGTTGGGATATGCAATTTTTGTCTAACAACATATGTGAGCATATGGTCACTAATATTATCAGGAAGAGTTCCTGGAGTGTAGATGTCAGGATGGTTATTAATAAGGATCCAATCTAGAGTTGTTTCTTTTTTATTAGGTTTGTGGATTCTAGTTGGAGTGGTTATTAATTGAGAGAACCCATAGAGGTTTATGTGGTTAGTAGGGTGCTGGGATGAACAGGTTAACCAGTCAATGTTGAAGTCACCAAGTATTATGGTTTCTTGGGGTAGCTGGTTAGAAAGTGAGCTAAGTAAGTTTTCAAGAATATGAGTATTATTTCCAGGGGGAAGGTACAAACAAATTAGAAAGATTGATTTATTGTTGTTAATTTGAAATTTGATAGATAATATTTCGGCTCTGGCGTCTAGTGATGGAAGTTCATTATAGAGGGTCACTTTCAGATTAGATTTATAGATAATGGCTATACCTCCACCTTTCTTTTTTATGCGGTCACATCTAAGTATATTATAGCCAGGAGGGGTGATTTCCTGGTCTTGAGTAGAGGGTTTTAGCCAAGTTTCAGTGAGACATAGAATATCAAATGAATGTAAGGCTAGGAGTGCATGTAGGTGGTGAGTTTTGTTATTTAAACTTCTAATATTTAGGTGAGCTATTTGAAGGGAGTTGGCTGCTTTAGTATATGACGGTGGTATTGGTAAAGAAGTATTGTTTAGATTTAAGTTACAGTTAGTATTAGGACCAGGGTTAGGATGTATATCTCCATGTAGGAGGAGGTTGCACTGGGGGTACAATTGGCATTTAAGGATCTTTGGTGTGCTATAAAGATACTTTTTGTTTAAGTAGTATGACATATGATATGTTCTGTGATATTTTGGTAGTAAAAAGTTAGAGGAACAGGTTATATTACTATGATTGAGGAAGTTGATACAAGAGGTAGGCAAAGTTTGTTGGAGGTGAAGGTTATGTTCATGTAAAATACTGTTTTCAAAGAAAGTCATGTAATAAGGTATGGATAGTAAAGCTAAAGTAGCAGAAAAGAGAAGGATAAGTTTGAAAGTGGCTTTGAGTATAGGTGACATGGTAGTAAGTATCAAGTGAATATAGTCAGTGATAGTAAAGAAGTTTAAAGGACAAGTAGTAATGTGCCAACCTACAGAGAAAGGTGTAGATTGAAAAGGAGAAAAGGAGAACAGATAAAGCAAATAGAAGATAGGCAGAGGTTGTAGTAGACAGGTAGGTGCTATTTAGTAGGAGTACCGAGTAAGGTTGAATGTAGATATGGAGAAGTATAGTGATGTTGTTAAATAGGGGATAACAGATAAAGTGAGTTTGAACTAAAGATAGAATGTGGAGATGGGTGGAGCCAGATGAGGTTGGAGAAATAAAGAGGTAAAATATACAAGGGGAGAGGTTTAGATATGTAGAGGAAGATGATTGGTGGAGAGTGATAGAAGGGGTGTCCAATGTGTAATAAGTTAAGGACCCCTGGGGGTGGGTGGGAATTGGTGGTAGGGAGGGGAGCGGAGCGGGGCAGACACAAGTAAGGTGAGAGCAGTGGGAGAGAGACAATCAGTCAGGTGGAAGCCCAGTGCAAGAGGCAGGAGAAGGGAAACCAGAGTAAGGGTATCCAGGGGCTAAGGGAAAAAATGTAAGGAGGAGAGAGCAAGGAAAGAAGAAAGGAAATTCAGGGAGAGAAAATAGTGGAAGCTAGTAGGGATGGAGGTAGTGAAGGGGAGGTAGGTAGAGGGTAGATAGGACTCTCGGATAGACAAGGAAAGGGTCACTGAAACGCAGAGATGGACTATGGTAAAGGGTAGAAGAATAGTCGGGGGGAGGAGGTTTGGGCTGCTGGCAGAGTCAGGTGGGAGTCTAACACATCTAACCAAGTATAGGACTACTAATAACAAAAATATGCTTTTGAAAAGATCAAAAACACTGAGACATACAAAACAGGTTGCTGCGGCTTTAATCCAGGGAGGTTACTTAACCCAGGTGGATAATACCCCCGGCAGGTTTTGGTGGGAGGATTAGGTAGCTCTTAGGATTCCAATAGGGCACTTCAGTCTTTCAGAAAATGAGAATAATACCTTAAGCCAGAAAACAGGTTGCTGTGGCTTTAGTCCAGGAGGTTACTTAACCCAGGTGGATAATACCCGCAGGTTTTGGTGGGAGGATTAGGTAGCTCTTAGGATTCCAATAGGGCACTTCAGTCTTTCAGAAAATGAGAATAATACCTTAAGCCAGAAAACAGGTTGCTGTGGCTTTAGTCCAGGGAGGTTACTTAACCCAGGTGGATAATACCCCCGGCAGGTTTTGGTGGGAGGATTAGGTAGCTCTTAGGATTCCAATAGGGCACTTCAGTCTTTCAGAAAATGAGAATAATACCTTAAGCCAGAAAACAGGTTGCTGTGGCTTTAGTCCAGGGAGGTTACTTAACCCAGGTGGATAATACCCCCGTTTTAGAATAAGAATGAGACATTGGCGCTTTCCCGCCTATCAGTTGAAAATAGAAGAATTTAAGGAATGGGTTTTAGAATTAATTCAGGAGGTACTAGAGAAGATAGAAATTTCTTCTGAAAATATAGCTAGGGAGTGGGATAAAATTAAAGTGGAGTTTAAAATTAGGGTGTTAATAAAGGAAAGGGAGATATGGCTCTGAAGTAACAAGAATTATTTAGAGGGACTGACAAATGTTAAAGTATTACAAAATAGGGGGAAATCTCTCAGAACAAGAAAAGGAGCAACTGCAGAATGCTAAACAGAAAATAAGGGATAACCTTGATAATATGCACAAGTTTACAAAGATTGCTGTTAAGCGACTGTTTTTTTTTGATAATAGTTCTAGAGCACAAAAACTTTTAGAACAAAGACTCAGGCAACAGAAAGTGGAAAGGGCTGTCACCAAGATTAGGGACCCTATAACAAGGAAGATAACAAGAGATCCTGTAGAAGTGTTAGAAATGTTTAGAAAATTTTATGAAAATTTGTATAAAGCAGAGAAATATGGAAATCAAGAAAAGGTACAAATGGAATTGGTTATGGAAGAATTAAATATGCTGAGGTTAGAGGCTGATGGGGCTCATTTACTAATGGTTAGGATAGGAAGAGATGAGATACAAATGGCTATGTATAACCAATCTACAGGAAAGTCCCTAGGAATAGGTGGTATTCCTATGGAAGTTTGGAAGCTAAGAGGGAAAGATCTGGAAGGTTTTGTTTAATAGCATTTTAAGAGGAGGAGATGTACCAGCATTCTGGAAGAAGGTGGTGGTCACGGTAATACCCAAAGAGGGTAAAGATCCACTGGATCCAGCTTCATACAGGCTCATTTCAGATTATAAAGTGTTTATGTGTATAATTATTAATGGCTAAAAATGGCAAATGTAATACCAAAACTGATAGATATGGATCAGTGTGGCTTTGTGGAAGGGTGGCAAACATTTGACAATATTAACAGAACACTGATGATTCAGAGGGAAGCACAATGTAAGAAAATACCACTGTTATTGGTATGTCTTGATGTAGAGAAATCATTTGACAGAGTAGACTGGGACTTCATAATCAGGGCAATGGAAGCATTTGATTTCCATGATACAAGTATAAAGTTGATTAGAAGTATATATGAGGGATTGGAGGCAAAAATTAAAGTGGGTGGGGTCCTATCTGATAACTTCTGCTTGAGTAGAGGAACCAGGCAGGGTTGTCCACTTCCCCCTTTGTTGTTTGCATTATATTTAGGATCATTGGCAAAGAAACTAAGGGACTCAGAAATTCAAGGATATAATTAGTATAGTAGTCAAGAAAAACTGGCTCTATTTGCAAATGATATTATTTATACATGACAAAACCAGAAAGAGACATTACAGTGCTGTGGAACATTTTAAGACAGTTTCAGATCTACTCTGGATTCAAAATTAATGAAGCTAATACAAAGGCAATGGCGTTAAATTATGTACCCACACACAAACTGGTCCAACAATATCCATATTTATGGGGACATGATAAAATGAAGTATTTAGGAGTATGGATTAGAAATGACTGTATTGTGGTAGCTAAGGATATGTGAGAAGAGACTAAACAGAAGATAATACAAACATTGAGAAACTGGAAGCTTTGTTATATGGATATGGATTCAAAGATAGATGCAATTAAAATGTTTTTAGTCCTTTTATTCTTATACACAGGTCAGGAATATTTTTATCAACCAGAGGAGAAGCTGTGGTTAGCAATTAAAAAAGAGTTGAAGGATTTTATCTGGGAAGGGAAGACAGCAATGGTGAAGTGGGATAAGCTGATTCTTTGAATAGAACAAGGTAGACTAGGATTACCTAATTTGAGGGGGTACTTTAGAGCAATACAGTTAAGGCTCTTATACATAGCACAAACAGAAAACTATAATTCAAAGTAGAAAGGAATGATGATGATATAGGAAGAAAGCTCAAGAAATAAGGAGAGATTGGGATTTTGGATGCAGACTGTTAAGGAGAACAACAAAAATCATATAGAGTATTATGTTCATAAAATAGCAGGGATTCTAAAACTAAACAAGCACAAGAATGGAGAAAAGAGATTCTGCTGATAAGGATGATTGTGGTTAAGGATACAAAAAATAGGCAAGAGGGGAATGGAATTTCTTGGAGAAAACTGGCAAAGGAACCAAGGTATTGGGAACAAATAACTAGAAAGGGAAAGGTAATAGAATGGGAAGAGGCCAATAATGTATTTGGACTGCAGGTTAGAGATCGCCTTTCCAATCAAGGATTGATATCAGAGTATAGGCAAAGGGAAAGAAATATGGGGATCCTAAATGAAAGACGAGCACTGGTGGAGTTTTTAATAGAATCTAGAACAGAAGCTGCCATTAAAAAAGGGATAATTAGTAGAGCACATAAAATCCTGCATGATAATTATAAGAATCAATCAGAGGAGGTTAGAAAGGATTGGGAAGAGAGACTGGATAAGCAATTCACAAAGAGACAATGGGGGATATATGTATATCTCCCAAATATGCAGCAAAGTCCAGAAGATTTAGGATCTTTGCCTGGAAGTGTTTGCATAGGTATTTTTATACCATAGGTAGACTCCAAATAATTTTTCTTCAGGTGGATAGGAAATGCTGGAGGTGTGATAGGCAAGAAAGGCGTGGCTAGGAACATATTTTCTGGGAGTGTAATGAGCTGGCAGACTTTGGGGATTCCCTGCAGACCACTCTGTCAGAGATGCTGGGCGAGTGGATTGGACTGACTGGGGAGATTAATTTTTGAGCTATGATACAGAATTGGAACTGTCTACACATAGTAAAGCCTTGTTGAGTCTAATTATGGTGGCTGCCAAAAAAGCAAATCTAGCCCAACTTTAGTAGATGTAGTGAATATAGAAACGGACATAAAACAACTGGAATTGGGATCTTTAGAAAAGGGAAGGAGCAAACTACAAAGGAAAAAATGGGAATTGTGGAAACTATATGCAGAGAAGGAATGGGGTTTAAGAGGCAGAATTTGAATGAGCCATATAATGCTTAAATGACAATGACTGGATAGATTATAAATTATGTATAATGTTTGCAACTACAGTTGTTTCAATGGTGTCTGTGATGTACAATGTTTGCAACTAAAGTGGTGACAATGTTGTTTGTTTTTCGTTTATATAAATGTAAGATTTTCTATGTTATATGTGATACTTTAATAAAGATGTTTATTGAAAAAATACTGACCATTCATTCTGTTAGGTAAACTCTTGTTCCATCTATCTGGAAAATGGCACTTTTTCTACACCTGTATAACACTGGTGCTTTGTTGGCCCTGAACAACCACCTACCAATTGTCCTGCTATCCACGTTATCAAAGCTATTAGGAAAATATGTACAGTCACAAATTCTGCAACATGTAATCAACAATGATCTCATTTCTAAGATACAACATAGCTTAATACCAGTAAATATTGATTTCATATGCTGTTTTTTAAAATGATATGATAGGTCAGTGTGAAACGGTTCAGGCGGTATAATATGGTCTCTTTCTTTTTAATTTCTCCAAATCTTTTGGGTTTCTAATACCATGACCAGAATGGACGCCATTCCTAAGTGAAAGTATGATTAGAGTTCATGAAATTAGTATTGTTTTACTCTTTGATGTCAACCAAAAGTGCTCTTCGCAGCACTCGCAATGTGCCCAGTAATGAGTCCTTCTGCAATTTGTACAGTTACATGTATTGGTAGCATATCTAAATATGATTGTAGACTCTTTTTTATAGGACCCGTTTCTCCTCCTACTATTGGAACTATCTGGGTATCTTTCATCCACATTGCTCTCGTTTCTGCTTGCAAATCCTGATATTTTATGACTTTATATGTCTCTGTACACAGGACACTGTAGTTACTGGGTGTGGCAGTTTCAGCGATCAATGCTACTTTTGTCTTCTTTTCTTGGACCACTATATCTGGTTTTCTAGCATCTATTCTTTGAACTGTTGGTAATGGATGATCCCATGTGATGCAGACTTCATTATTTTCAATAATGCTTTGTGGCTCATGTTTCCAGTGTTTTTCAGCCACTTCAGTACCATAATGTTTACACAATCCCCAGTGCAATAGTCTTACCACATTATTATGCCTTTCAGTATACAATCCTTCTGCCATTAGTATGTGTCAAAAAGCAATGAGATGTGCAACGTTTCCAATTCTGTTTTGCAAAACCTACATTTGTCTGTTTCTCCTACATGTTCAATGGACTTTGTAAACCAACGTGTATGTAGCCCACTATCTTGTGCCGCCAATATTAACCTTTCATCTCTTGGTTTGAATTCGCCTGTCCTTAACCATTCCTGCATTTGTTCCTGATCAACATGAAGTTTTTCCAGAAGTTTTCTATACCTTCAACTATATCTATGCATTTTTCACATTTCTTTCCTTATCATCTGGTCCTCCACCTTATATTCTTTCTTTTATTTTTTGGCACATTCAGTAGCTGCCTGATTTGTATCTACTTCTGGTTTGATTTCCATTCCTGCTTGATGCCAATATGCTTCTGCTAGATTAAGCAGAGAAGTCATTTTAGATTTATTCCTGTCATGTTTCAAAACTTTCACTACATTTGGGTCTTGTGAGGTCAGCAGATATGTGTGGAGTCCCACAATTGCAGATCTATACATGTAATCAATTTCAAGGAGGCCGATCCCTCCTTCAGAATGAGGAATATATAATCTTGGTATACACTGATTTTTATAAATCAATTGGTGAGCATGAAACAACCTTCTTGTTTTCCTATCTAATCTATCCAACATGTTTTGGGGCCAGTCAGTCACTCCAAAACTGTAAGTTAGGACAGGAAGAGCAAATTGGTTTATAGCTTGGATTTTGTTCCTAGATGTCAGTGCTGATTTCAGGATTAATTTAAGTCTTCTGAAATATTCCTTACTAAATTTTATTCAAATGTGTTCATTTTATTGTTGATTCTTTATCAATTCCCAAATAATTATACACTCCCTCTTGCTCAAGTTCTTTTCTATCACATTCTTGTCCCAGACTGATGTTTTCCTGGTGTTGCAGTTTAAAGGTGCTTTTGCACATTTATCAAGACCAAATGGCATTCTTATATCATCTGGAAAAGTTCTGACAACTTGCAGTTGTGCTTTCAGTTCCTCATCTGATGAGCTATACAATTTTAAATCATCGACAAAGAGAAGATGAGAAGTCTTTACACTTTGTTTTTTTCTAGGAACCAAATTAAAGCCATGGCCTAAGCTGTTAAGTAGATAGCTTAATGGATTAAGGGCAAGGCAGACTAGCAGTGATGACAAAGAGTCACCCTGGAATATCCCCATTTGAATTGTTTTTTCCTGGGATAATAATCTGTCCTTTATCATGGCTTAATTGCAAAGTGGTCTGCCACTGTTTCATGGTCACTATAATATAGTCAATCAGTGTAGGGTGTATCTTATACATTTTTAAGCACTCTTTTATCCATGAATATGGGATACTATCAAATGCTTTTTTGTAGTCAATCCATGCCATACTTAGATTCTTCCCCTTTTTACAGTTCTCCACTATGACTTTATTCAACAACAAATGATCCTTTGTTCCATATGACTTTCTTTTATTGAGGTTTTGTTTTACTGACATAATTGAGTTTTCTTCTGAATTACTATAAACTCTGTTGGGATCAATCCCTGTGTATAGTTTTTATGTTGTCGGAAGGCAAGTTATTTATCTATAATGTTTATGGTAGCTTGCAGGTTCACTCTTAAGTAGGAGCATTGTTTTTCCTGTTGTTAGCCAGGTTGGTATCTATTTGGGGTGCACATATAAATAGTTCTTACTCATGGCTAAATCTTTGTGAAAAGATGTTAATACTTTCAACCAAAAGTTAGGTACTGCATCTGGGCCTGGGGTTTTCCAATTAGAGGCTTTTCTTAACTTTTTTTCAATCTCTTTGACTGTTACTTCATCCCATTTCATATCCTGTACCTTTAAATTTCTTATTCTTTCTTTAACTTCTTCTATCCATTTAGCATCTTTGTTATGTTCCACAGGATCTTCATAGATACTCTCCAAAATGTATCTATTTCTTCTTTATTTGGGCAGTCTTTCAATTCATTTTACCTTGCTTCCAAATTCTCTATAAAACTTTTTTGGGGTCATCAATAAATTGCTTATTTTGTACTATTTCTTTATATTTATATTTGTATTGTCAAAGATTTTCCACCTGTGCTGCAAATTTTTACAATTTGCGATAGTGCATGATAGATCCTGGTCTGTTCTAATACTGCACATTGCTTTTATCACATCTGTCTTTCTTAGTATTTTTGTTGATCTGTTGCTCTTCTATAGTCTTCTAACAGTGAGACTTCTTGTTTTAACTGCTTTATAGTTTTTTTTCTATTCAATATTTCCATGATGGTATTCGATTTCTCCCCTTCCTGTCCCTCACCACCCTGTGTTCTTGTGGTAGAACTTTATCAGTTATTAATTTAGCTGCACATTAATATATCCTGTTTAGTTCTGTTATATGGATCTCTATGAACAGTCCTAATTACTGTGTTCATTTGTTTTATCAGACTTCTGACTTTTTGTGTTTTATTAACCTTCTGCAGTCTATTTCTTTCATTGGTCTTGATATATCTGTCTGTTGTATCTTTCGTCTTTTCCTGGTTAGGGGGTCGCCACAGCAGAACTCCGGTCTGCTAATGATTGGCAGTAGATTTTTACGTACCCAGTTGCCAGCCCTGATGCACAACCTTCAATGAAGGTACGCCCATTCATGCATGTCTCCACACATAAGACGCTTTAGCTGAGAATCAAACAGGACAACGTCTTACTGTGAGGTGACAACGCCACCGCAGCACCACCACCACAGTCACCTTGATATATCTGTCTATGTCTGTTAAATCAAGCAACTCTTCTCTTAGCTCACTTTCTTACTAACTGAGGGCACATCCCTTGTTTTCCATTTCCTGCGGGCATTCTATAGAAAGTTCTATAGCATCTTCCTATGGCACATTCTCTTTAATTTCATCTTGTGCCATCCATTGCTCTACATATGGGAACTCACTGGCCTAGCACTCCTCAACATTGACTGCATCAGAGTTTCCACAGTTTCCTGTTCCCTCTCTTGCTGTCTAGCTTCAAGTGAACTTTTATACTGGTTTCCTGTGGAAGGCTCCAAATTATCTTCATATGGTGCCTAACCAGTTGCTTCCTATTCCACTGGTTTCCCCTTAATTTGGATATCCATTGCTCTATCCTGTTGTGGTGCTTTCTGAATTTGATTTTCTACACTGAATCCTTCACTTTGCAGGTACTCCATAACCTTAATTTCTATTTCTTTAACTTCTCCATTACTAATCTCCTTTTCTACTTTTCCTCTTTGTCTTTGTATTTTTTTGTATTGTAAAGTTCTCCTTGTCCTGATTCCTTTGCTATATTTCTCTTCAAATATCTTTGGTGCTGCTCTTTTTGTATTGATTAGTTTTACTTTCTCCTTTGCATAAATATTAGATCATATTAAATCTCTTTTTCTTTCTCATGTCCACATTTCTTCTTCAGATGTTTCCTGATCTTCCTGTTTCTCCTTACTTTGCTGATTCACTCCATCATGCTGTGATGTAACCTGTGGTTAGACCTTCTACACCAAATCCTTCACTTCTCAGGCACTCCATAACTTCAACTTCTATTTTTTCTAACCTCTACTTTACTAATCTTCTTTTCTACATTCTCTCTTTGTGATATTATTTTTTTATTGTGAAATTTTCCATATCCGGATGCCTTTGCCTGTATTTCTCTTTGAATTCTTTGGGGCTGCCTTCTTTATATTGATTCATTTGGCTTTCTCATTTGCATTAATATTGCACCATATCAACTCTCTCTTTCTTTCCCATGTCCATATTTCTTTTTTATACTTTTCAAATATCTCTTGGTTTTGTTGTTTATATTTTCACACTTCCTCAGATGCTTCTTTTTCCAAACAGATTAAAGTTTCTTGATCGATATACTGTTTTTCACAAATCTGTTGTATTAATGAACACAAATTTTCATTTGAAGCTTCTGGCAGTTGTTCTTGTGGAAGTATTTTTCTTTCCTCTAATTTCTCTCTTAATCTTTTTGTGTATCTTGTGTCTGGAAAATCTGGGCTTTTTGCATAATAGTAACAACACATAATTTATTTCTTATCCTCAATAGTCCACTCTATTGCCTTTATAGTTCTTCTTTGGCCTATCACTTTTTGTGATTTTTGTGGACTGTTACTTCCTTCTGCAATGGGGAGGGGGGCATTCTCCCCCTGGGCCTGGCCTGGCTCCATTGTAGGAGTGTTTCCGATTTTGAAGATTCTACACTGTCATTTTTTCCAGTTCTTGCACCATTGCACCTATCAGGACTGGGCACTGTTTTATCTTTGGTCTTGTGCACTCAGCTATGTGTATTAATTTTTGACCTACTTCTATCCATGATATATGCTATATAAATACAGTCTGTATATCAGTGTCACCTTGGTGAGATTTTGTAGAAAACATTGTCCACCTTGTGAAGGTACTCACCAAGACTTGAGGATGGAGTCAATTTCAGCACTACTACTCTCCTCTGCTTGCTGACTTTTCGTCTCTCCATTCAGACCAGATATATTATGCAGATTGAAGAGTTAAATGTTTAGCAAGACTCCTGACTAATATAGCCAAAGCTCAGTATGACAGGAATCTTCAAACCACATATTTTGGTAATCCCAAAAAGTACTGGAGCACCATAATATCTTTTAGTTCTAATAAAATTTTCCCCAAAACAAACACCACTCATCCAATATGACTGACACCATCTCGATTAACATTATTTTTGATACTACAACTATGTTATCTTGTTTTATTATATAACACTCTCAATCACTTCATCCTATTATATAAAGTTGTTAGTTACTCTCCCTTTTAATTTAAAGCACTGTCCTGTAAGAAAATATAGGAACATTTTAGTCTAAATACTACAAGTGTAATATTCAATTTCACCACTTACATCCAAAAATTCTGGACATTGGCACTTTAGTTCTCTCAAAACCTGAAGCACATATATACTGTTTAGCTCTTAGAACAATAACACCTGCAGGCTTAAAGCATGCTGTCAGCATACATCAGCACAGGGTCCCATTTCTTGATATAGCCTCAGACTGTATACCAGTTGCAGACTTCTTTTCATTTGGCTAAAATATTAGAAAATGTATTTGCAAACTAATAACATGACTGCATTTAAATATATGATCAATTAGTTGATAGACAGTATGGCTTTTATCCTAAATATAGTACCCAGGCAGCAATCTTCACATAAACATCTCAGATATATTAAAACATGAAAAAGGTCTACTAACCGGAGAATATTTTTTTGTTTAGAATTAAAAAGGCCTTCAAAACAATTAACCACATCCTCTTACTAGTTTAGTAACTGATGATGGGTGCTCTACTGATGTGATCACATGGGTCAGGAATTACTTGCATAATAGATTGTTCATAATTGTTAGTCATAATACCGACACTGAAAGAGGCTGTATTGCCACATGTGTTCCATGGGGATTTATTTTAGGCCTTCTACTGTTTTCACTATATAAAAATAATCTTCCATTAGACTTCCCACACTTGAGCATTGCTATGTATGCAGATGATGTACCAACAGCAGGTCAATCATAGGTTCATAGGTTCATAGGTTCATACTAAGCTATCTGCCCAAGGGCATTTACAAGCCTAGCCTAGAGTTTTGTGGCTTTCGCCACCCCTTTATGTTGAAGAAAATTATGCCCATTATTTTGCTGTGCCTCTGTCAAGCAGTGACACTGAGGTAATCCCTGGGGTATATCTGCGATCTCCCATCCATTGGTCAAGATTTCTCTTGAACAAGGCCAGTGAGGTGCTCTGCCTCACATGTACCGGGATTTTGTTCCACAGCATAGGGAGTCTCTGGGTGATGAATCTGTCCCTCCAGCACGTCCTATTAATAACCGTGTCAAGGTTTAAGTCTCCCGCCCTTGTAGTTCTGAGGGATCTAGATTTTTTTGAGGTGAAGCATGTTCATCAATTCTGGGTTTGACATGGCCTTGTATGTCAGGCACAGGTCACCTCTGAGCAATCGGTAAGCGACTGAATAGAGCTGCAGTTCTTTCAGTCGGGCAGCATAAGACATATTTTTGAGACCCTTTATCCTTTTGGTGAGGAACTTTTGGGGCCTTTCCAGCTGCTGCAGGTGTCGGGTCAGATACATTCCGAATGGGGCATTGTACTCAATCGTTGGTCTGATGAGTGATGAGTACAGGGGGACGATGACCTCCCTTGATCTAGATGTGAATCCCTTCATGATCAGGTGGGCAATGTAGAAGGTCTTCCTAACTACTTTAGTAACGTGAGTGTCAAACGATAGGTTACTGTCAACCTGGGTCCCCAGATCCCTGATCACTTCTTCTGTGCTCAGTGGATTGCCACCTATATGGTAGCTAGGGGTAACCTTGTTTTTCCCAAAGGGTATGACTATGCATTTCTTGGCGTTTAACTTTAGGCCATGGCTCTGGCACCAGTTATCCGTTTCTGTGAGACCCTTCTGAAGGATATCTGTGTCAGATGTGTTTTCGACTATGGCGCCCAGTTTGCAGTCATCTGCAAACTTTGTCAGCCATAACCCTCCTGTATTTGCTTGTACTTCAGCAAAGTAGATGCTGAACAAGAGTGGGCCCAGGATTGAGCCCTGTGGGACACCACTTGTGACAGGCTTTGAGTCTGACATGGCGCCAGCAACTCTGACCCTGTGGGTTCTGTCACTTAGCCAGTTTGCAACCCATCTTGTGATGTATGGGTTTACATTTAAGCTGATGAGTTTTTCAATGATACCTGAGTGGGGTATTGTGTCAAAGCCTTTGCCAGGTCGAGGTAGGCTGTATGGACTGCCTTTCCCTCATCAATGGCCTTGGTGACTGTTTGAAAAAGTCAACCAAGTTTAAAAGGCATGATCTGCCTTTGACAAAGCCAAACTGGGTTGGATCCAAAGTCTGCAAGTTCCCTATGTCTTTATTTATGAGTTCCATTATGATCCTCTCCATGGCCTTGCAGATCAGGCTTGTCAAGCTGATGGGACGGTAATTTCCAGGGTCGGTGGAGGCACCGCCTTTGTGAAGTGGGACCACAGTTGCCGTGCGCCACTCCTTGGGTACGTATCCTGAGGTGAGGCTAAGATTAAACAGCTGTCCTAACTGCGGGTATAATTCCTCATTGAGTTCATGGAGCACACAGCCGGGGACACCATCCAGTCCCATGGATGCTGTGTTTTTCGCCTTGGAGAGAGCAGTTCTCACCTGGGCATTAGAGATGTTTGGGGGGCTACAATCCTCTGGTATAGATATCTCTCCTTTTGGGGGGGAGAAGTTTGCACTGAACCTGTCAGCCAGTATGTTGGCAATGTCTGTAGGTTCAGTAATTTTCACATCATTTTGAACTAATTCTGAGCATATCTGGGAGTTTCCTCCCAGGTTTCTAACATAGCTAAAGAAGGCCTTATGATTGTCTTTTGAGTCCTTAGCGATTTTTCTCTCAAAATTTACCTTGGATGATTTTATGAGAGCTCTTAGTTTTTTACTTATAATGATCAGAGGTGTCTTACCTTTTAAGGATTTTGCTCTATCTTGTAATAGCTTCCTCCTTTTGTTGTAGAGCTTGTTTATGGCTGGGGTCCACCAGGCTGGGCTGGACGCTTGCCTTTGGTACAAAGAGTCTTTGTTTTGTTTGGGATTTCCTGATCCATGCAGTCCTGTAGGTGCTGGTAGAAGGCATTTGTAAGTGATTCAGCGGCTTGAGTAATGTTTGCCGCTGGCTCGGTGGCCTTAAAGGTGACCACACTAGTCTTTAGAAGTGTGAAGTCGGCTTTTGAGAAGTTCTTCACTGTGGTCTTTTTTATCTCAGGTGGGGGTGGGATGAGGACCTCCAGTGAGATTAGTTTATGATCTGATCTCACCAGTGAGGGGTATACTTCAGGTGTTGAACATTGTGATCCCATGTTCGTGATGATGAGATCAAGTATGTTTTCACCTCTTGTGGGGATGGTGACTAGTTGTTCCATGGCATTTGAGTTTATGAACTCCAGGAACCTTTGGGCTAGAGTGTTTGGGCTTGAGTAGTGATCCCAGTCTATATTAGGGTAGTTGAAGTCACCTAGTATGATGGTGTTTGGAGATACATTTATCCCCTCCAGTGTTTTCAGGAAAGCTATGTGAGGTTCCTGAGTTTGAGAGGGTGGCCTGTAACATGCTACAAATTGCAGAGCAGTCTTGCCTATGGTTAATTGCACCTGGATGGTCTCCGATGCATCGTGCGTTGCCACCAACCTTGAGGTGTGGGTGTCCTTGATGAATATGGACACCCCCCCCCCTCCTTTCTTGGTGTTGTCCAGATTTTGGGGCCAGAACGCATGATATGAGGTGAAACCAGATAGTGCTGGGGTGCTCTCAGGAGCCTTGAACCAGGTTTCTGTCACAGCACAGACATCGATGTTCTCCATACTGAGAAGGGCCTCGAGTGCGTGCATCTTGAGATTGAGACTTCTGGCATTGAGCAGCATTACCCTTAGTTTTTTTTCTTTTTTGTTTTCTAGGGTGGTAGGTTTAGAATTTGAGCCTTGCCTAAAAAGGCACTATGGAGGTGGCAAGAGCCTTTGCCAATATCCGAAGCCCAGGGTGACAGGTGCAAGCCGTCCCTTGCGAAGCAGCGTGGCTTGTCCAGCATGTCATCCCAGGCAGACAGACATTGGATCCCCTTTGAATGACACCAGAGTTTAAGCCAATTATTAAAGCTGATCATCTTATCTCTGTATTGTGGCATCATTCTTGGTGAAGGTAGGATACTGCTCAAGGTCAGGGTCATACCTGCCTGGGCTACATAATCAGAGAGCTCCTCAATGTCTCTTTTCATGTAGTCCAAGGAGGTATGTCTCAGGTCGTTTACACCAGCATGGACAATGACCGAGTAGTACTTGTACCTGCTGTTGAGAGACCTGAGTGCTTGCGTTATGTGGCGGATTCTAGCGCCCGACAGGCAGCTTACTGTGACCTTCTCCTTACTCAATCTGGTGAGCGGGACATCAGTGTGTCTGACTATGGGGTCACCAATGACGAGTGTGTCTGGCATTGTGTTTGGCCTTAAGGGCTGTGACTGTTTGGCACACTGACTGTGTGGTCTATGTGTTGCATGTGTTGTGTCCTGAGGTGGTAGTTGTTTGGGTGTCTGCTTTGGTGGCCTCTGCTGTTTTGGTAGATTTTGATCAGAGCCTCCAGTATGTCTTTGTGTGTTTATGTGTATGATTTGAAGTTGTGATAGTACTATGTGAGACTGGGTATGTGGTGTGTGTGGTTACCTTCTCCTCCTGTCTGGTCTTGCCAGTCCTATGTTGAGAGAGCTCAGCCTCCAGTTTGGCTGTATAGTTGCATCTCTCACATGTATTTGTGTTTTGTGGGAGGAGGAGAGGGTTGTCTGTGTACATGAGGCAATTGTAACATTGCCTCAATATTCCCAGGTTCACCAGCTGAGGAGGAGAGGACACTAGCAACTGATCCCTCGACATGCTAGAAGGAATAGACAAAAAAAACTTAAAAAAGACTCTGGGGGATGTGGGTGATCGAGAAAGGGGTTTTAGGCTGGTGGGGTACTATCTATAATAAAAGTGCTATATCAGGTTGAAAAGTACTGTAGGAGCAAGTGCTAGGCTTTACATATAGAGAATAGTCTACTTGGGAATCAAGTAGAGATTAACTTTTTAGTTATAGGATACGCAGGTTAGATCAGTAGTACAGTTCAAGGAAGGCTGTTTTAAGGGAAAATTTGAAGAGTGGACTTTAGGTAGCCCGAATAGTTTAACCCTGATTAACCGCCGCTACTCTTGTGTGCTACAGTGGCAACTCCGCTCTAAATCGCGCTAACGCGCGTTTAGCGTGTTTTATATCAGGGGGCTGAAAAAAGCTAGGAACTGGCCCAAAACGACCAATGGACTACAAGTTACTGGCTGAAACCTCACCAAATTGGACTAACAGGTTGCTCAGTGCTTCCCACTCCCACTGGTAAGCAAAGAAACTTCCCTCCTTCCAAATAAGGCTATGAATCAGTAACAGGAACTACAACAAAAGCCCAGGGATCAGCAACTCTGAAACTGGACTACTCTAGTTCAGTAAGGCGGGAAAACAAGAGATATTTTTTTTTTTTTTTTTTTTTCAGAAACAAGGAGAAAACAGACAGTAGAAGCTATAAATGCTATAAATCGGCTAGCGCACTTGAGTGTGTAGCCTACAGATACAATTTGTAACAATTAGAAACTTAAAGTAACAATTAGAAACTTAAAGTGCAATAAACAGTATAAATGCAGAAATCACTTTCAATACAGCAGCAAAACAGGCGAAATGCAGTCGCTAGGTATATAGCAGTGGGAAAGCCACAAAAATATACTTAAATCAGGTAAAAGTCGCTCTTTTAGCTCTCTGATGCTTGGATCACTCTGCTGGCCACCACGAGGATCTGTGCTGAGTTGGTACAAGCATAAATCATTAAATTGTCTAACTGCAGTTTAGCAAATAAAGTGAGTATTAATGCTAGCAAATCTGCTGTTATATTTTTGGCACTGCAAAAAAAAAATGATCAGATTATATCACCCTGCATAACTGATCCCATAGGAGCCTTACTCCCTTTTATTAAACAACAAAACACTGTAGGTGTACTTTTGTATGGCAGCCTTTCCTTTTGCAGTCATATAGAACATATTACCACTAAAGTATTACAGCAGCTTAAGGGAGACTCCAGTGTTTCACATTTACTTACTATCGAAGGTTATTATGCTGTAACCATCAATGTTTTATTACAAAGAATAGAATATGCCTTACCTCTGCTAGCCCCTATATCAGGGTAAACCCCAGCTTTATTACAAACAATTGAAAACATGTTTCTCGGATTTCTTCGCCATGCTAATGCTGCAGAGTACCAATGCCTTTCTGTGCAGATAGCAAGCTGAGTACCTATCACCACTAGGGCCATCTAATCACTCAATCTATCTGTCTATAAATTGCCTAAAAACAGAAGCTGCCCACCACTTCCAAGCAACTTAATAGTACCTGGTTTAGCATATACTTTCACAAGTGATAACCAGCCTCAAATTGAATAGATCCATTCATTGCTGTCTGTGAAAACTGCTGCTGCATTAGACAGTCTCTCATTTTTCAAGAAAAACATTTAAATTTCATCTGTCTCAAGAACATACATGTTCTTCCTTTAGGAACAAAGGGTAGTGTAGTATAGAATAGTTTATTATTCCCTAACTCTTTTTGCATTATGCCTGGTGAGACATTTCAGGGCTACAGTTTCTAAGTATAAGCAAATGTTAATTTTGAGTAATGCACTCTCTGTTACTTGAACCTTGTAATATTCTACCTTTTTATAATAAATATGAATCCAGATGTGTTGGTTTGATTAATGTCTCACACATACTCTTTTCCAGTTAAGCCCTATAATATGTTGTTGGTGTTATAACTGTAAATCCATTTATTGTGTCAAGTTAGGTACTTAATTTATACTTCCTTATCTATACTGCAGTATAGTCGTATATACTGTAATATGGAATAATAATCACTGGTTTTGTGTTATGCTATTTATCTGTGTACGTTTGATAACTGCAGTATAGACGTATATACTGTAATATGTAATAATAATCACTGGTTTTGTGTTATGCTATTTATCTGTGTACGTTTGATAACTGCAGTATAGTCATATATACTGTAATATGTAATAATGATCACTGTTTTTGTGTTATGCTATTTATCTGTGTACATTTGATAACTGCAGTATAGTCGTATATACTGTAATATGTAATAATAATCACTGTTTTTGTGTTATGCTATTTATCTGTGTACGTTTGATAACTGCAGTATAGTCGCATATACTGTAATATGTAATAATAATCACTGGTTTTGTGTTATGCTATTTATCTGTGTACGTTTGATAACTGCAGTATAGTCGTATATACTGTAATATGGAATAATAATCACTGGTTTTGTGTTATGCTATTTATCTGTGTACGTTTGATAACTGCAGTATAGTCGTATATACTGTAATATGGAATAATAATCACTGGTTTTGTGTTATGCTATTTATCTGTGTACGTTTGATAACTGCAGTATAGTCGTATATACTGTAATATGTAATAATGATCACTGTTTTTGTGTTATGCTATTTATCTGTGTACGTTTGATAACTGCAGTATAGTCGTATATACTGTAATATGTAATAATGATCACTGTTTTGTGTTATGCTATTTATCTGTGTACGTTTGATAACTGCAGTATAGTCGTATATACTGTAATATGTAATAATAATCACTGTTTTTGTGTTATGCTATTTATCTGTGTACGTTTGATAACTGCAGTATAGTCGTATATACTGTAATATGTAATAATAATCACTGGTTTTGTGTTATGCTATTTATCTGTGTACGTTTGATAACTGCAGTATAGTCATATATACTGTAATATGTAATAATAATCACTGGTTTTGTGTTATGCTATTTATCTGTGTACGTTTGATAACTGCAGTATAGTCGTATATACTGTAATATGTAGTAATAATCACTGTTTTTGTGTTATGCTATTTATCTGTGTATGTTTGATAACTGCAGTATAGTCGTATATACTGTAATATGTAATAATAATCACTGTTTTTGTGTTATGCTATTTATCTGTGTACGTTTGATAACTGCAGTATAGTCGTATATACTGTAATATGTAATAATAATCACTGTTTTTGTGTTATGTTATTTATCTGTGTACGTTTGATAACTGCAGTATAGTCGTATATACTGTAATATGTAATAATAATCACTGTTTTGTGTTATGCTATTTATCTGTGTACGTTTGATAACTGCAGTATAGTCGTATATACTGTAATATGTAGTAATAATCACTGTTTTTGTGTTATGCTATTTATCTGTGTATGTTTGATAACTGCAGTATAGTCGTATATACTGTAATATGTAATAATAATCACTGTTTTTGTGTTATGCTATTTATCTGTGTACGTTTGATAACTGCAGTATAGTCGTATATACTGTAATATGTAATAATAATCACTGTTTTTGTGTTATGCTATTTATCTGTGTACATTTGATAACTGCAGTATAGTCGTATATACTGTAATATGGAATAATAATCACTGGTTTTGTGTTATGCTATTTATCTGTGTACGTTTGATAACTGCAGTATAGTCGTATATACTGTAATATGTAATAATAATCACTGTTTTTGTGTTATGCTATTTATCTGTGTCGTTTGATAACTGCAGTATAGTCGTATATACTGTAATATGTAATAATAATCACTGTTTTTGTGTTATGCTATTTATCTGTGTATGTTTGATAACTGCAGTATAGTCGTATATACTGTAATATGTAATAATAATCACTGGTTTTGTGTTATGCTATTTATCTGTGTACGTTTGATAACTGCAGTATAGTCGTATATACTGTAATATGTAATAATAATCACTGTTTTTGTGTTATGCTATTTATCTGTGTATGTTTGATAACTGCAGTATAGTCGTATATACTGTAATATGGAATAATAATCACTGTTTTTGTGTTATGCTATTTATCTGTGTACGTTTGATAACTGCAGTATAGTCGTATATACTGTAATATGGAATAATAATCACTGTTTTTGTGTTATGCTATTTATCTGTGTACATTTGATAACTGAAGTATAGTCGTATATACTGTAATATGTAGTAATAATCACTGTTTTTGTGTTATGCTATTTATCTGTGTACGTTTGATAACTGCAGTATAGTCATATATACTGTAATATGTAATAATGATCACTGTTTTGTGTTATGCTATTTATCTGTACGTTTGATAACTGCAGTATAGTCGTATATACTGTAATATGTAGTAATAATCACTGTTTTTGTGTTATGCTATTTATCTGTGTACGTTTGATAACTGCAGTATAGTCGTATATACTGTAATATGTAGTAATAATCACTGTTTTTGTGTTATGCTATTCATCTGTGTACGTTTGATAACTGCAGTATAGTCGTATATACTGTAATATGTAATAATAATCACTGTTTTTGTTATGCTATTTATCTGTGTACGTTTGATAACTGCAGTATAGTCGATATACTGTAATATGTAATAATAATCACTGTTTTTGTGTTATGCTATTTATCTGTGTACGTTTGATAACTGCAGTATAGTCGTATATACTGTAATATGTAATAATAATCACTGTTTTTGTGTTATGCTATTTATCTGTGTACGTTTGATAACTGCAGTATAGTCGTATATACTGTAATATGTAATAATAACCACTGGTTTTGTGTTATGCTATTTATCTGTGTACGTTTGATAACTGCAGTATAGTCGTATATACTGTAATATGTAATAATAATCACTGGTTTTGTGTTATGCTATTTATCTGTGTACGTTTGATAACTGCAGTATAGTCGTATATACTGTAATATGTAATAATAACCACTGGTTTTGTGTTATGCTATTTATCTGTGTACGTTTGATAACTGCAGTATAGTCGTATATACTGTAATATGTAATAATAATCACTGGTTTTGTGTTATGCTATTTATCTGTGTACGTTTGATAACTGCAGTATAGTCGTATATACTGTAATATGTAATAATAATCACTGGTTTTGTGTTATGCTATTTATCTGTGTACGTTTGATAACTGCAGTATAGTCGATATACTGTAATATGTAATAATAATCACTGGTTTTGTGTTATGCTATTTATCTGTGTACGTTTGATAACTGCAGTATAGTATATACTGTAATATGTAATAACCACTGGTTTTGTGTTATGCTATTTATCTGTGTACGTTTGATAACTGCAGTATAGTCGTATATACTGTAATATGTAATAATAATCACTGGTTTTGTGTTATGCTATTTATCTGTGTCGTTTGATAACTGCAGTATAGTCGTATATACTGTAATATGTAATAATAATCACTGGTTTTGTGTTATGCTATTTATCTGTGTACGTTTGATAACTGCAGTATAGTCGTATATACTGTAATATGTAATAATAACCACTGGTTTTGTGTTATGTTATTTATCTGTGTACGTTTGATAACTGCAGTATAGTCGTATATACTGTAATATGTAATAATAATCACTGTTTTTGTGTTATGCTATTTATCTGTGTACGTTTGATAACTGCAGTATAGTCGTATATACTGTAATATGTAATAATAATCACTGTTTTTGTGTTATGCTATTTATCTGTGTATGTTTGATAACTGCAGTATAGTCGTATATACTGTAATATGTAATAATAATCACTGGTTTTGTGTTATGCTATTTATCTGTGTCGTTGATAACTGCAGTATAGTATATACTGTAATATGTAATAATAATCACTGTTTTGTGTTATGCTATTTATCTGTGTACATTTGATAACTGCAGTATAGTCGTATATACTGTAATATGTAATAATAATCACTGTTTTTGTGTTATGCTATTTATCTGTGTACGTTTGATAACTGCAGTATAGTCGTATATACTGTAATATGTAATAATAATCACTGTTTTTGTGTTATGCTATTTATCTGTGTACATTTGATAACTGCAGTATAGTCGTATATACTGTAATATGTAGTAATAATCACTGTTTTTGTGTTATGCTATTTATCTGTGTATGTTTGATAACTGCAGTATAGTCATATATACTGTAATATGTAATAATGATCACTGTTTTTGTGTTATACTATTTATCTGTGTACGTTTGATAACTGCAGTATAGTCGTATATACTGTAATATGTAATAATAATCACTGTTTTTGTGTTATGCTATTTATCTGTGTCGTTTGATAACTGCAGTATAGTCGTATATACTGTAATATGTAATAACAACCACTGTTTTTGTGTTATGCTATTTATCTGTGTACGCTTGATAACTGCAGTATAGTCGATATACTGTAATATGTAATAATAATCACTGTTTTTGTGTTATGCTATTTATCTGTGTACGTTTGATAACTGCAGTATAGTCGTATATACTGTAATATGTAATAATAATCACTGTTTTTGTGTTATGCTATTTATCTGTGTACGTTTGATAACTGCAGTATAGTCGTATATACTGTAATATGTAATAATAATCACTGTTTTTGTGGGATGCTAGTTATCTGTGTACGTTTGATAACTGCAGTATAGTCGTATATACTGTAATATGTAATAATAATCACTGGTTTTGTGTTATGCTATTTATCTGTGTATGTTTGATAACTGCAGTATAGTCGTATATACTGTAATATGTAATAATAATCACTGGTTTTGTGTTATGCTATTTATCTGTGTACGTTTGATAACTGCAGTATAGTCGTATATACTGTAATATGTAGTAATAATCACTGTTTTTGTGTTATGCTATTTATCTGTGTACGTTTGATGACTGCAGTATAGTCGTATATACTGTAATATGTAATAATAATCACTGTTTTTGTGTTATGCTATTTATCTGTACGCTTGATAACTGCAGTATAGTCGTATATACTGTAATATGTAATAATAATCACTGTTTTTGTGTTATGCTATTTATCTGTGCACGTTTGATGACTGCAGTATAGTCGTATATACTGTAATATGTAATAATAATCACTGTTTTGTGTTATGCTATTTATCTGTGTACGTTTGATAACTGCAGTATAGTCGTATATACTGTAATATGTAATAATAATCACTGTTTTTGTGTTATGCTATTTATCTGTGTACGTTTGATAACTGCAGTATAGTCGTATATACTGTAATATGTAATAATAATCACTGGTTTTGTGTTATGCTATTTATCTGTGTACGTTTGATAACTGCAGTATAGTCGTATATACTGTAATATGTAATAATAATCACTGGTTTTGTGTTATGCTATTTATCTGTGTACGCTTGATAACTGCAGTATAGTCGATATACTGTAATATGTAATAATAATCACTGTTTTTGTGTTATGCTATTTATCTGTGTACGTTTGATAACTGCAGTATAGTCGTATATACTGTAATATGTAATAATAATCACTGTTTTTGTGTTATGCTATTTATCTGTGTACGCTTGATAACTGCAGTATAGTCGATATACTGTAATATGTAATAATAATCACTGTTTTTGTGTTATGCTATTTATCTGTGTACGTTTGATAACTGCAGTATAGTCGTATATACTGTAATATGTAATAATAATCACTGGTTTTGTGTTATGCTATTTATCTGTGTACGTTTGATAACTGCAGTATAGTCATATACTGTAATATGTAATAATAATCACTGGTTTTGTGTTATGCTATTTATCTGTGTACGTTTGATAACTGCAGTATAGTCGTATATACTGTAATATGTAATAATAATCACTGTTTTTGTGTTATGCTATTTATCTGTGTACGTTTGATAACTGCAGTATAGTCGTATATACTGTAATATGTAATAATAATCACTGTTTTTGTGTTATGTTATTTATCTGTGTACGTTTGATAACTGCAGTATAGTCGTATATACTGTAATATGTAATAATAATCACTGTTTTTGTGTTATGCTATTTATCTGTGTACGTTTGATAACTGCAGTATAGTCATATATACTGCAATATGTAATAATGATCACTGTTTTTGTGTTATGCTATTTATCTGTGTACGTTTGATGACTGCAGTATAGTCGTATATACTGTAATATGTAATAATAATCACTGTTTTTGTGTTATGCTATTTATCTGTGTACGTTTGATAACTGCAGTATAGTCGATATACTGTAATATGTAATAATAATCACTGTTTTTGTGTTATGTTATTTATCTGTGTACGTTTGATAACTGCAGTATAGTCGTATATACTGTAATATGTAATAATAATCACTGTTTTTGTGTTATGCTATTTATCTGTGTACGTTTGATAACTGCAGTATAGTCGTATATACTGTAATATGTAATAATAATCACTGTTTTTGTGTTATGCTATTTATCTGTGTACGTTTGATAACTGCAGTATAGTCGATATACTGTAATATGTAATAATAATCACTGTTTTGTGGTAGGCTATTTATCTGTACGTTTGATAACTGCAGTATAGTCGTATATACTGTAATATGTAATAATAATCACTGTTTTTGTGTTATGCTATTTATCTGTGTACGTTTGATAACTGCAGTATAGTCGTATATACTGTAATATGTAATAATGATCACTGTTTTTGTGTTATGCTATTTATCTGTGTACGTTTGATAATTGCAGTATAGTCGTATATACTGTAATATGTAATAATAATCACTGTTTTTGTGTTATGCTATTTATCTGTGTACGTTTGATAACTGCAGTATAGTCGTATATACTGTAATATGTAGTAATAATCACTGTTTTTGTGTTATGCTATTTATCTGTGTACGTTTGATAACTGCAGTATAGTCGTATATACTGTAATATGTAATAATAATCACTGTTTTTGTGTTATGCTATTTATCTGTGTACGTTTGATGACTGCAGTATAGTCGTATATACTGTAATATGTAATAATAATCACTGTTTTTGTGTTATGCTATTTATCTGTGTACATTTGATAACTGCAGTATAGTCGTATATACTGTAATATGTAATAATAATCACTGGTTTTGTGTTATGCTATTTATCTGTGTACATTTGATAACTGCAGTATAGTCGTATATACTGTAATATGTAATAATAATCACTGTTTTTGTGTTATGCTATTTATCTGTGTACGTTTGATATGTTTTCCAATTGCCCTAGGCAGTGACTGAAAAGGGTCTTGCATTAGTCTGCCCACACAGTTAACAAACAAACAATAAATAAATGTTCAAAAGTTATGACATAATGATTCTTTAAAACCATGCCTTGCTCAATAGAGTTGCATTTTAATGTTGCTAAGACAAATGAGATACTACAGATTACTCATTATCCAGTTTCTCAGTAACTGACACAATTCAGGTAGCTATCATTGCACAGTTGTTAGTAAAATTTATTGATAGTTCAGGTTTTACCTGCATTTAAGCTCTGCATTGACCAAAACCAAGGACAAAGCACTTCTCTATAGTGCAAGTCAGTCCACTGCAGCAGTGTGTTTAATTTCATCACACCTGTACTCTGCAAACTGCCATCTTAGACTGCAGACACCCTTGCAACGCAGATTTGAATTAAGATAGGGTAAGATACACAGATTTGTAGCAGTCATTGTGGAAATATGCATCAGTGGTTCATTGGTTCATACTAATTTAAAAGACAAGCCATGACACCCTTTGGTGCATACCACTCAACTGTCCAGATTTTGAGTTCACACTTTTGGCCTGTTCCTCATAAAAGTTGTGGTTTTCTGGCAAATCACTGGGGTGATCTGTGAATTGAAGTCACTAAATAATGATATACATTTGAGTTTCAGACTTCACATTCTTCAGAAAATGTATGTTAAAACAAACCTGTTACTCTAGCAACTTTCTAAGTTTATAAGCGCAATATTTAAAATATGTCCCTATTTTGAGGCTTCTGTACCCCCACTTTGTTGGGCCTTGTCTACATTTCTTGCATTAAGAGGTAAGAGGTTGGGAGGAGTGCAGTTTGGTGCCACTATATAACCACAACCTTTCATCACATAGCTTAAATTGACAATTTGACTTTCTCTTATCCTCTAAACAACTTAAAGTTGTCTACAAGTTAATTTCTGCAGTCAAGTCACAGTCCTGGCCAATATACTAAATTTACTCTTTCTCACTGTTGTGTCTGTCAGCTGAGCCTATTGACCATTTGTTCCTGTCACCTCAGACAACATCCTCCACAACAAGTGAGGTAGATTGCCTGGTCTCCATCAAAAGTTTGCCTGATTGCACTACACGTAAGAAGTGGCCCAGGGTCAGAGGTAACAACTAAGCAGAGAAGAAGTCATTATTTTTATTTTATTTATTTACACTTTGTTTCCCAGGATAGACCATTGGGCCAAAGGAACCTGTTTTCAATGGAGTCCTGGGGGAGAAAAGCTCCAGGAAGGTTAAACAAAAGAACAAAGTAAAAAATGTTACAAAGTATAACAAAAGACATTTGTAGTATACATAGTAGTAAAATGCATCCTAACAACAGATTTAAAAAAAAAAAGAAAATGCTATGTATACACACACACACACACACACACACACACACACACACACACACACACATATGGTTTCACTTCATAAACACGAATTGCTGAAATATCGAATTTCAGAAATTTGTGTCCATGAAGTTGAAACTACAAAATAACGAAAGTGCATAAGCGCGAATAGGATGTTGCGGAAGTGTTTGGCTGGGATGGTGTCTGCAGGTTAAGGTGAGTGAGTGTGCATGTGTGTTTTACTAACTTGTACGAGTGGGTTAGAGTAGGGAGGTGGAGGTATGATTGTATGTGTTGGCTGTGTGTGGTTATTTTTTTCTTTACTGTTTGCGTGATCTCGGAATTAGTATATATAAGTAGGGGGGTGTGAGGGGTGCAGGGGGGTTTGCCCTTCTGCATTTGTGTAGTCTAGGTGTGGATCTGTGCGGTGTTTTGTTGTATTTAATTGTTTTGTGGTGTGGGTGTTACGGTTCATGTGTTGTGTGCTATATTGTGTATGTTCGATGTTTTGCTTTTGTGATTATGAAGTGTCGATGTTGTGATGGCTTTCGCTTTATACTGTCGAAATGCTGAAATTCGATATTTCAGCATTTTGGTAATATGAAGTGAAACCATGTATATATATATATATATATATATATATGTGTGTGTGTGTGTGTGTGTGTGTTTGTTTACATGGTCTACAATACTGATTTCTGAAGTAAAATCACAATAGTAGTAATTTCATAGTCATCATTCATGAAGCCATATAAGGGTATTTTGCTTGTCCCTAACTCCTATAATCCTAGTGCATCTGTTAGGGATAGCCATAATACTGGTCTCAAACGTATGCTGACACATGCTTATTCTGATTACAGTGCATGCTGTTTGTGGCATTTACCCCTGGCATAGCCTAGTTGCTGCTGTCAATTTGTGTTAAACACCAAGCTTCCTGGCTGCCTCTCTCCCCCAAGGATGAAAGAGCTAGCATTGGCAGCTCACTCTCACCCTTCCTAGCTGGCTTCTCTGGATCCTGGCTACATAATCTATTCCAGGTCATCGATGTCACAGGGCTTTATCTCTATGACTCTGAACCGTCTTACTAAACTTGGCATAAACTGTAATGTGAGCTCTGATGGTTGCTTTGTCTCTAAATCCTCAAGTAGATTTTGAGGTATATGTTGCCCCATCTATGAAGGTGAGCTCTGAAATAATTTATTTAAAGTGCAGCTCAGAAGTCATGCATTTAAATATGTATTAATAGATAATTTTTCAAGATAATGGAAATGGAATTGAGATATAAATTTGTTTTTTTATAATTCTGTGTTGCTATATGTACCTTGCTTATTTGAATTTAATATTTTCTTTAAAATGCATTATCTAAGTCTTGTTATTCGATGATAATGACCTGTATTTGCTTGTCTACCTCAAATTTTATATTGTATTTATATTTCTCAGTTAATATCATACTTTTGTTTTGATCTGAACATTCACTTACTAATTATGATTTCATATTAATTTGGCTATTAATATAAAATTTTATATTTTGCGTATGGCTGAAACTTTTCTTCCCAGGGCTGCAGTGAGAGTGGAAATCCTCCCAGATAGTTGTATACAATCAGCATGTAGGTAAATGGATGAATGAACTTAATGGTGGATGAACAGTGGCCTGTAACATGGCCTGTAACATTACGTCAAATATTCCCCGAGTTGTTTCAGAAGACCAGTGTCCATCCAATGAAGGATGGCACTCAAGAAGTCTTCCAAAGTACAAAAATCAGATAAATGCTCCTGAAAAAAGTAGAGATACAGCTGAATAACATCAGAATAGTTTTACTAATATGTACCTCTACCTTCAGTGACCTTCCCAAGTGCTAGCTTATACATCATGAAAAATAATGGAACCAAGATTGATCCCTGTGGTACCAAATACTTCATTATAGGGCTCCCAGAGGAATTAATGCTGGATCCACTCCCAAAGTATTATCAGAAGGATAACAAGGATATCATTTCAGTACTGTCAAAGGTAAGGTTCATGCTGGATCCACTCCCAAAGTATTATCAGAAGGATAACAAGGATATCATTTCAGTACTGTCAAGGGTAAGTCGAACTGGAAGTGAAGGAACTAGGTCAAGATTTGGTGGGCTATAGAGTCCAGGACTGAATATAGCCATTGATCCCTTGCCATGAGGAGGTCACTAACTGTCCCTAAGTACATGTGTTATGTTTAAGAGTAAAACCAGACTGACAAGCTTCCATGAGATTGTTATAGAATGTGAGAAAAGAATACAAATATACATATACATATACATATACTACAGTTATAGAATGTGAGAAAAGAATACAAATATACACATACTGCAATTATAGAATGTGAGAAAAGTATACAAATATACACATACTGCAGTTATAGAATGTGAGAAAAGAATACAAATATACACATACTGCAATTATAGAATGTGAGAAAAGTATACAAATATACACATACTGCAGTTATAGAATGTGAGAAAAGAATATAAATATACATATACTACAGTTATAAAATGTGAGAAAAGAATACAAATATAGATATACTGCATATGTACTAAGTTCTCGCTATCCTTGCTCAAAAAGGCAGATTAATAAACTCTTCTCTATAGAGTTTCTACATGAATAAAAACAATGTTAAAACAAATCCCTGGTTATATTTTGTTTCCTTCCTATTACTTGAGATAAGGCTAAGCGCTATAACATTAATACTCACTGTTCTTTAAATGTGTAACTTTTTGTCTAGGAGAGAGGTTGTCTTGCGTAGTGTTTCCAGTCAATGGATTACATTATTCATCATCAATGCATTTTATTATTTCAAACCATAAACCCACAGAGGGTTGGAGATAATTGACATGGTCATATATTTATTAAACTAGTTCAACCAATATAGCAGACAGTTAGCAGGCAGATGGAAGGTTAGACTTATTTAGGATAAAATGGATTGTTATGCTGATATCTAGCCTTTTATCAATATTCCTGTTATTGCATTTCTCACCATTTGGGTCATTTCCCTTTTGGGAATTATATTTCACTTATTGTGGCAATAGGTGCATTTGCCTTTTAAAAATTATAGTTCATTTAATGGAACAACTCAAACTCTTCCAAGAGAAGATCAGCTGATACAATGCCAATCCTCATCTGGAGCAATCAGTTTTGAAACAGGACTAGCTAACTTGACTCACATGGTCCCATAAATTCCCTCCTTTACTAGCTCTGTCTTCAGCCACAGAGAGGAAACAAGGCAGTAGCACTTTTCACCAGTAAGTGCATCTCACCAGTTCTCACCAACACTGCCCTTCAGTCCTCCATAAAGTCTATCACACCAAGCTTTTATAAGTAATCTCCATTCTTATTATATTGCTCTCACATTTCTCCATAAGCACAGAATGCCAAATAACCTGCTCTTCTTTCTGCAAAATCTTCCTCACAAACCCATTCACCTTCTTCTTAAGTTTTTCTGTTGTGCTTATAGTTATGTTATGTTGCGTTATGTTATCTTACAATTTGTTTTGTTACATTACGTTATGTTATGTTATTTCTCCAGTCAAATCTCTGAATCGATTTGCACTAAACAAGGCAGACCCAAAACTACCCTCATAACATTATTTCTGTATCGTCACTGATCTGACATCTCAGATGCTTCATGTATATGTCAAACTAATCATTTACGCCAAATACAAGACATTATTTTATGGTGGCCTCATTCCTTTTCACAAAGCTTCAACCCATAACTGCATGGGTGTGTATTTGCTCTTCTCCTGTATTCTCATATATTCTTTTCATCCCAGGATACATTGTTATGGAGTTATAGAAGAAAGCGTGGCCTTTAGTGCATCATTCATTTTCTGATATTAACTGATTCCATGTTGGCAATGACTTCTTCTTGTTATAACCATGTTTGCAAACTCTTAATGCAGGAATGACCAATTGTTCATACATTTCCCCTCAATTCTGAATAAACTGAAACAAAAATTCAATTTCAAGCAAATAAGACTTGAAAATATTTATATTCACTGAACTGACATTGCACAAATGTTTACTACACTTCTTGCTTATTTCTTCCCCTTGTGCATGTTAAGTCTTTTCCAATGTGAAAGGAATGCAGCATGTACCTTCCTGTGTCCAGACCAATGCTCTTTGATAACAGTTTCTAATTCTGAGAGTAGTAATTGTGAGTTCAGGAAAAGTGAGACTGAATGTGCAAAAATGCAAATTTACAAATAATAAGTCGGAGATTCCTGTGTCTGTCAGCTGTCCTTTTCGCAGGGGTATGGCAATTTTATAGTTAATGTATAGAAGTAGTGGAGGACTTGGGGTGTAGCCCCACACATCAGGATGCAGGGAGGCATGCTACTTGCAAAAACAACTTAAAAGGAGAATGGAGATTTCTATATTTGCTGTTCTCCTGTATTTTTGTAACAACCCTATATGTACCTGCAACCACACTACTTAACCCCTCCCTCTCCCTATACCCACTTTACCACTACGAATGGTCTATAAGACCCTTCCTATTTCTATAACTTACTACATCTATATGCTCTCCCTTCTACACCTTCCTTCTAGATCACTCCATCCCTCCTCTACTACTTTCTTCTTCTGCACCATCTCTTCCTCTGATCTGAAGCCCCTTGTACATACACTTTTCTCTTTTTTTACTCCTGCACTAGTTTCTTCCTCAGATCTCAGGCCCCCTGCACATACACAATTTCTCCCTCTAGCCACTAATCTAATAATGCCATATTATTTTCAAATGATTACCTATAACCTTAATTCCCTTACTGCATTCCCCTTGATTTATTATCGTTGTTTTTCCTTTTACACCCTTATTATTATATTTTTGTATATAGCTATGTTTAATTCCGTTGAGTACATTATTTTTTTTCTTGTCCATTGTATTCATGACATTGTTTTGCTCTGTATTATTGTAAAATTGTCTCTACTTGTATGTCTGTTTGGGGCTTTTCCCCTCGAGTCTCCACTGAAAAAGGGTAAATTGTTACCCAGCTGGACCAACCCGGTTAACAAATGCAAAATAAATAAAATAAATAAATTTAATAATTCTAGAATTCTCAATTATGGAATTACAGATCAAAGCCATGGTCTTTACCACATCATTCAGCATCACTCCAAACTGATAAATGCTGGTGCTGTGCTTTGTTTTAGGACCGTTTGACACCCTCTGTCCCAAGCTATCCGATATTGTTACCCAGCACACTATACCTCTTAATAACCCAAATGGAGAGGACAGTCATCCGCTGCTCATTGCTTCCTGATCGATCTTAGACTTGTATGAGCAAAGGCAGACCTTGTCCTCTGTCATTTTGACATCCTTAATAGGCAAAATCATGGCCTTTCCTATTGCCTTACCGAGCTGTACTGTTTCAGTCATTTATATTCCCTTTTGATGTTTTGTGCCCCTATCTCTTTCACATTTTCCTTAACTGAAATGCTTTGCTGCAATCATGCCAAGCCATGGTCAATTGAAATCAAATGATGGCAGCATGTGCATGCTTGCTCTCTTTCTAACTAACCAGTGTTTTATGATACTGTGAAATATGGTCTGAACTGTGCTAATGTAATAGGCCAAAGAATTTTCCAGTCTCATTCCTATCTTGTCTTTGAAATTATGGTCCCCTGCTTTGTATATGATTTTTACTGAGAAAGACAGTATGAAAAGTACAAAGAACTTCAAAATGCCTCCTTCTTATCTAGAGAAAGATGAGTTATGCATGTCCACTGGGAACTATCAGCTTCTTTAGCATGTGAATGTGACCTATATAACAATAACCAGACCAGTCAATAGGTAACCAGGGATAAGTTTAATTTCCACAATCAGAATAATATTCATGCACTGCTACTGTAACCTGCCCTCCAGCCCCATCATAAATTCTCCAAGTAAAATTGCAACACTGTTACCATCAAAATGTTCCATTTCTACAATAGCAAACATGTCCTTTAACAGTCATTGGTAGTTTAAGCATAATTATTGTAAAGGGGAAATAAGCATATATAGGAAGAAAATCAGCATAAAACTGTGTATCAGTCACTGGTGTACAGATCAATGGAATACCCCCATCATGTGCAATAGGTATATGTGCACAAACCCAACAGACACTAATACTGCCACTTCTCATCAGTCACTGGTGTACGGATCAATGGAATACCCTATCATGTGCAATAGGTATATGTGCACAAACCCAACAGTCACTAATACAGCAGTGACTGATGAGAAGTGGCAGTATTAGTGACTGTTGTGTTTGTGCACATGATGGGGTATTCCATTGATCCATTGATCCATACACCAGTGATTGATGAGAAGTGGCAGTATTAGTGACTGCTGGGTTTGTGCACATATACCTATTGCACATGTACACAAACCCAATATTCACTAATACTGCCACTTCTCATCAGTCACTGGTGTATGGATCAATGGAATACCCCATCATGTGCAATAGGTATATGTGCACAAACCCAGCAGTCACTAATACTGCCACTTCTCATCAATCACTGGTGTATGGATCAATGGATCAATGGAATACCCCATCATGTGCAATAGGTATATGTGCACAAACACAACAGTCACTAATACTGCCACTTCTCATCAGTCACTGCTGTATGCTTTACTGGAATACCCCATCATGTGCAATAGGTATATGTGCACAAACCCAACAGTCACAAATACTGCCACTTCTCATCAATCACTGGTGTATCGATCAATGGAATACCCCGTCATGTGCAATAGGTATATGTGCACAAACCCAACAGTCACTAATACTGCCACATCTCATCAGTCACTGGTGTATGGATCAATGGAATACCCCATCATGTGCACAAACCCAACAGTCACTAATACTGCCACTTCTCATCAGTCACTGGTGTATGGATCAATGGAATACCCCATCATGTGCAATAGGTATATGTACACAAACCCAATATTCACTAATACTGCCACTTCTCATCAGTCACTGGTGTATGGATCAATGGAATACCCCATCATGTGCAATAGGTATATGTGCACAAACCCAGCAGTCACTAATACTGCCACTTCTCATCAATCACTGGTGTATGGATCAATGGAATACCCCATCATGTGCAATAGGTATATGTGCACAAACCCAACAGTCATTAATACTGCCACTTCCCATCAGTCACTAGTGTATGGATCAATGGAACACACCATCATGTGCAATAAGTATATGTGCACAAACCCAACAGTCATTAATACTGCCACTTCTCATCAGTCACTGGTGTATGGATCAATGGAATACCCCATCATGTGCAATAGGTATATGTGCACAAACCCAACAGTCATTAATACTGCCACTTCTCATCAGTCACTGGTGTATGGATCAATGGAATACCCCATCATGTGCAATAGGTATATGTGCACAAACCCAACTGTCACTAATACTACCACTTCTCATCAGTCATTGGTGTATGGATCAATGGAATACCCCATCATGTGCAATAGGTGTATGTGCACAAACCCAACAGTCATTAATACTGCCACTTCTCATCAGTCACTGGTTTATGGATCAATGGAATACCCAATCATGTGCAATAGGTATATGTGCACAAACCCAACAGTCACTAATATTGCCACTTCTCATCAGTCACTGGTGTATGGATTAATGGAATACCCCATCAGGTGCAATAGGTAAATGTGCACAAACCCAACAGTCGCTAACACTGCCACTTCTCATCAGACACTGCTTTATGGATCAATGGAATACCCCATCATGTGCAATAGGTATATGTGCACAAACCCAACTGTCACTAATACTACCACTTCTCATCATTCACTGGTGTATGGATCAATGGAAATCCCCATCGTGTGCAATAGGTATATGTGCACAAACCCAACAGTCACTAATACTACCACTTCTCATCAGTCATTGGTGTATGGATCAATGGAATACACTATCATGTGCAATAGGGATATGTGCACAAACCCAACAGTCACTAATACAGCCACTTCTCATCAGTCAGTGGTGTATGGATCAATGGAATACCCCATCATGTGCAACAGGTATATGTGCACAAACCCACCAGTCACTAATACTGCCACTTCTCATCAGTCACTGGTGTATGGATCAATGGAATACCCCGTCATGTGCAATAGGTATATGTTCACAAACCCAACGGTCACTAATACTGCCACTTCTCACCAGTCACTGCTGTATAGAACAATGGAATACCCCATCATGTGCAATAGGTATATGTGCAGAAACCCAACAGTCACTAATACTGCCACTTCTCACCAGTCACTGGTGTATGGATCAATGGAATACCCCATCATGTGCAATAGGTATTTGTGCACAAACCCAACAGTCACTAATACTTCCACTTCTCATCAGTCACTGGTGTATGGATCAATGGAAAACACCATCATGTGCAATAGGTATATGTGCACAAACCCAACAGTCACTAATATTGCCACTTCTCATCAGTCACTAGTGTATGGATCAATGGAATACCCCATCATGTGCAATAGGTATATGTGCACAAACCCAACAGTCACTAATACTGCCACTTCTCATCTGTCACTGGTGTATGGGTTAATGGAATACCCCATCATGTGCAATAGGTATATGTGCACAAACCCAACAGTCACTAATACTGCCACTTCTCATCAGTCACTGGTGTATGGGTCAGTGGAATACCCCATCATGTGAAACAGGTATATGTGCACAAACCCAACAGTCACTAATACTGCCACTTATAATCAGTCACTGGTGTATGGATCAATGGAATACTCCATCTTGTGCAACAGGTATATGTGCACAAGCGCAACAGTCACTAATACTGCAACTTCTCATCAGTCACTGGTGCATGGATCAATGGAATACCCCATCATGTGCAATTGGTATATGTGCAAACACCCAACAGTCACTAGTACTGCCACTTCTCATCTGTCACTGGTGTATGGATCGATGGAATACCCCATCATGTGCAATAGGTATATGTGCACAAACCCAACAGTCACTAACTGCCACTTCTCATCAGTCACTGTTGTATGGATCAATGGAATACCACATCATGTGCTATAGGTATATGTGCACAAACCCAGCAGTCACTAATACTGACACTTCTCATTAGTCACTGGTGTACAGATCAATGGAATACCCCATCATGTGCAATAGGTATATGTGCACAAACCCAACAGTCACCAATATTGCCACTTCTCATCAGTCACTGGTGTATGGATTAGTGGAATAACCCATCATGTGCAATATGTATATGTGCACAAACCCAGCAGTCACTAACACTGCTACGTCTCATCAGGCACTGCCTTATGGATCAGTGGACTACCCCATCATGTGCAATAGGTATATGTGCACAAACCCAACAGTCACTAATACTGCTACTTCTCATCAGTCACTGGTGTATGGATCAATGGAATACCCCATCATGTGCAATAGGTATATGTGCACAAACCCAGCAGTCACTAATACTGCCACTTCTCATCAGGCACTGGTGTATGGATCAATGGAATACCCCATCATGTGCAATAGGTATATGTGCACAAATTCAACAGTCACTAATACTGCCACTTATCATTAGCCACTGGTGTATAGATCAATTCAATACCCCATCATGTGCAATAGGTATATGTGCACAAACCCAGCTGTCACTAATACTGCCACTTTTCATCAGTCACTGGTGTATGGATTAATGTAATACCCCATCATGTGCAATAGGTATATCTGCACAGATCCAGCAGTCACTAATACTGCTACTTCTCATCAGTCACTGGTGTATGGATCAATGGAATACCCCATCATGTGCACTAGGTATATGTGCACAAACCCAACAGTCACTAATACTGCCACTTCTCATCACTCACTGGTGTATGTTTCAATGGAATACCACATCATGTGCAATAGGTATATGTGCACAAACCCAACAGTCACTAATATTGCCACTTCATACCCCATCATGTGCAATAGGTATATGTGCAAAAACCCAACAGTCACTAATACTGCCACTTCTTACCAGTCACTGGTGTATGGATCAATGGAATACCCCATCATGTGCAATAGGTATTTGTGCACAAACCCAACAGTCACTAATACTTCCACTTCTCATCAGTCACTGGTGTATGGATCAATGGAATACACCATCATGTGCAATAGGTATATGTGCACAAACCCAACAGTCACTAATACTGCCACTTCTCATCTGTCACTAGTGTATGGATCAATGGAATACCTCATTATGTGCAATAGGTATATGTGCACAAACCCAACAGTCACTAATACTGCCACTTCTCATCAGTCACTGGTGTATGGATCAATGGAATACCCCATCATGTGCAATACGTATATTTGCACAAACCCAACAGTCACTCTTACTGCCACTTCTCATCAGTCACTAGCGTATGGATCAATGGAACACACCATCATGTGCAATAGGTGTATGTGCACAAACCCAACAGTCACTAATACTGCCACTTCTATTCAGTCACTGGTGTATGGATCAATGGAATACTCCATCTTGTGCAGTAGGTATATGTGCACAAACCCAACAGTCACTAATACTACCACTTCTCACCAGTCACTGGTGTATGGATCAATGGAATACCCCATCATGTGCAATAGGTATTTGTGCACAAACCCAACAGTCACTAATACTTCCACTTCTCATTAGTCACTGGTGTATGGATCAATGGAATTCACCATCATGTGCAATAGGTATATGTGCACAAACCCAACAGTCACTAATACTGCCACTTCTCATCAGTTACTGGTGTATGGATCAATGGAATACCCCCATCATGTGCAATAGGTATATTTGCACAAACCCAACAGTCACTCTTACTGCCTCTTCTCATTAGTCACTAGTGTATGGATCAATGGAACACACCATCATGTGCAATAGGTATATGTGCACAAACCCAACAGTCACTAATACTGCCACTTCTCATCAGTCACTGGTGTATGGATCAATGGAATACCCCATCATGTGCAATAGGTATATGTGCACAAACCCAACAGTCACTAATACTGCCACTTCTCATCAGTCACTGGTGTATGGGTCAATGGAATACCCCATCATGTGCAATAGGTATATGTGCACAAACCCAACTGTCACTAATACTACCACTTCTCATCAGTCATTGGTGTATGGATCAATGGAATACCCCATCATGTGCAATAGGTATATGTGCACAAACCCAACAGTCATTAATACTGCCACTTCTCATCAGTCACTGGTTTATGGATCAATGGAATACCCAATCATGTGCAATAGTTATATGTGCACAAACCCAACAGTCACTAATATTGCCAATTCTCATCAGTCACTGGTGTATGGATTAATGGAATACCCCATCAGGTGCAATAGGTAAATGTGCACAAACCCAACAGTCGCTAACACTGCCACTTCTCATCAGGCACTGCTTTATGGATCAATGGAATACCCCATCATGTGCAATAGGTATATGTGCACAAACCCAACTGTCACTAATACAACCACTTCTCATCACTCACTGGTGTATGGATCAATGGAAATCCCCATCATGTGCAATAGGTATATGTGCACAAACCCAACAGTCACTAATACTACCACTTCTGATCAGTCATTGGTGTATGGATCAATGGAATACACTATCATGTGCAATAGGTATATGTGCAAAAACCCAACAGTCACTAATACAGCCACTTCTCATCAGTCAGTGGTGTATGGATCAATGGAATACCCCATCATGTGCAACAGGTATATGTGCACAAACCCACCAGTCACTAATACTGCCACTTCTCATCAGTCACTGGTGTATGGATCAATGGAATACCCCGTCATGTGCAATAGGTTTATGTTCACAAACCCAATGGTCACTAATACTGCCACTTCTCACCAGTCACTGCTGTATAGAACAATGGAATACCCCATCATGTGCAATAGGTATATGTGCAGAAACCCAACAGTCACTAATACTGCCACTTCTCACCAGTCACTGGTGTATGGATCAATGGAATACCCCATCATGTGCAATAGGTATTTGTGCACAAACCCAACAGTCACTAATACTTCCACTTCTCATCAGTCACTGGTGTATGGATCAATGGAAAACACCATCATGTGCAATAGGTATATGTGCACAAACCCAACAGTCACTAATACTGCCACTTCTCATCAGTCACTAGTGTATGGATCAATGGAATACCTCATTATGTGCAATAGGTATATGTGCACAAACCCAACAGTCACTAATACTGACACTTTTCATCAGTCACTGGTGTATGGATCAATGGAATACCCCATCATGTGCAATAGGTATATGTGCACAAACCCAACAGTCACTAATACTGCCACTTCTCATCTGTCACTGGTGTATGGGTCAATGGAATACCCCATCATGTGCAATAGGTATATGTGCACAAACCCAACAGTCACTAATACTGCCACTTCTCATCAGTCACTGGTGTATGGATCAATGGAATACCCCATCATGTGCAATAGGTATATTTGCACAAACCCAACAGTCACTCTTAATGCCTCTTCTCATTAGTCACTAGTGTATGGATCAATGGAACACACCATCATGTGCAATAGGTATATGTGCACAAACCCAACAGTCACTAATACTGCCACTTCTCATCAGTCACTGGTGTATGGATCAATGGAATACCCCATCATGTGCAATAGGTATATGTGCACAAACCCAACAGTCACTAATACTGCCACTTCTCATCAGTCACTGGTGTATGGGTCAATGGAATACCCCATCATGTGCAATAGGTATATGTGCACAAACCCAACTGTCACTAATACTACCACTTCTCATCAGTCATTGGTGTATGGATCAATGGAATACCCCATCATGTGCAATAGGTATATGTGCACAAACCCAACAGTCATTAATACTGCTACTTCTCATCAGTCACTGGTTTATGGATCAATGGAATACCCAATCATGTGCAATAGGTATATGTGCACAAACCCAACAGTCACTAATATTGCCACTTCTCATCAGTCACTGGTGTATGGATTAATGGAATACCCCATCAGGTGCAATAGGTAAATGTGCACAAACCCAACAGTCGCTAACACTGCCACTTCTCATCAGGCACTGCTTTATGGATCAATGGAATACCCCATCATGTGCAATAGGTATATGTGCACAAACCCAACTGTCACTAATACTACCACTTCTCATCACTCACTGGTGTATGGATCAATGGAAATCCCCATCATGTGCAATAGGTATATGTGCACAAACCCAACAGTCACTAATACTACCACTTCTCATCAGTCACTGGTGTATGGATCAATGGAATACCCCATCATGTGCAATAGGTATATTTGCACAAACCCAACAGTCACTCTTACTGCCTCTTCTCATTAGTCACTAGTGTATGGATCAATGGAACACACCATCATGTGCAATAGGTATATGTGCACAAACCCAACAGTCACTAATACTGCCACTTCTCATCAGTCACTGGTGTATGGATCAATGGAATACCCCATCATGTGCAATAGGTATATGTGCACAAACCCAACAGTCACTAATACTGCCACTTCTCATCAGTCACTGGTGTATGGGTCAATGGAATACCCCATCATGTGCAATAGGTATATGTGCACAAACCCAACTGTCACTAATACTACCACTTCTCATCAGTCATTGGTGTATGGATCAATGGAATACCCCATCATGTGCAATAGGTATATGTGCATAAACCCAACAGTCATTAATACTGCAACTTCTCACCAGTCACTGGTTTATGGATCAATGGAATACCCAATCATGTGCAATAGGTATATGTGCACAAACCCAACAGTCACTAATATTGCCACTTCTCATCAGTCACTGGTGTATGGATTAATGGAATACCCCATCAGGTGCAATAGGTAAATGTGCACAAACCCAACAGTCGCTAACACTGCCACTTCTCATCAGGCACTGCTTTATGGATCAATGGAATACCCCATCATGTGCAATAGGTATATGTGCACAAACCCAACTGTCACTAATACTACCACTTCTCATCACTCACTGGTGTATGGATCAATGGAAATCCCCATCATGTGCAATAGGTATATGTGCACAAACCCAACAGTCACTAATACTACCACTTCTCATCAGTCATTGGTGTATGGATCAATGGAATACACTATCATGTGCAATAGGGATATGTGCAAAAACCCAACAGTCACTAATACAGCCACTTCTCATCAGTCAGTGGTGTATGGATCAATGGAATACCCCATCATGTGCAACAGGTATATGTGCACAAACCCACCAGTCACTAATACTGCCACTTCTCATCAGTCACTGGTGTATGGATCAATGGAATACCCCGTCATGTGCAATAGGTATATGTTCACAAACCCAACGGTCACTAATACTGCCACTTCTCACCAGTCACTGCTGTATAGAACAATGGAATACCCCATCATGTGCAATAGGTATATGTGCAGAAACCCAACAGTCACTAATACTGCCACTTTTCACCAGTCACTGGTGTATGGATCAATGGAATATCCCATCATGTGCAATAGGTATTTGTGCACAAACCCAACAGTCACTAATACTTCCACTTCTCATCAGTCACTGGTGTATGGATCAATGGAAAACACCATCATGTGCAATAGGTGTATGTGCACAAACCCAACAGTCACTAATACTGCCACTTCTCATCTGTCACTGGTGTATGGGTCAATGGAATACCCCATCATGTGCAATAGGTATATGTGCACAAACCCAAAAGTCACTAATACTGCCATTTCTCATCAGTCACTGGTGTATGGGTCAGTGGAATACCCCATCATGTGCAACAGGTATATGTGCACAAATCCAACAGTCACTAATACTGCCACTTCTAATCAGTCACTGGTGTATGGATCAATGGAATACTCCATCTTGTGCAACAGGTATATGTGCACAAGCGCAACAGTCACTAATACTGCCACTTCTCATCAGTCACTGGTGCATGGATCAATGGAATACCCCATCATGTGCAATTGGTATATGTGCAAAAGCCCAACAGTCACTAATACTGCCACTTCTCATCTGTCACTGGTGTATGGATCGATGGAATACCCCATCATGTGCAATAGGTATATTTGCACAAACCCAACAGTCACTCTTACTCCCTCTTCTCATTAGTCACTAGTGTATGGATCAATGGAACACACCATCATGTGCAATAGGTATATGTGCACAAACCCAACAGTCACTAATACTGCCACTTCTCATCTGACACTGGTGTATGGGTCAATGGAATACCCCATCATGTGCAATAGGTATATGTGCACAAACCCAACAGTCACTAATACTGCCACTTCTCATCAGTCACTGGTGTATGGATCAATGGAATACCCCATCATGTGCAATACGTATATTTGCACAAACCCAACAGTCACTCTTAATGCCTCTTCTCATTAGTCACTAGTGTATGGATCAATGGAACACACCATCATGTGCAATAGGTATATGTGCACAAAACCAACAGTCACTAATACTGCCACTTCTCATCAGTCACTGGTGTATGGATCAATGGAATACCCCATCATGTGCAATAGGTATATGTGCACAAACCCAACAGTCACTAATACTGCCACTTCTCATCAGTCACTGGTGTATGGGTCAATGGAATACCCCATCATGTGCAATAGGTATATGTGCACAAACCCAACTGTCACTAATACTACCACTTCTCATCAGTCATTGGTGTATGGATCAATGGAATACCCCATCATGTGCAATAGGTATATGTGCACAAACCCAACAGTCATTAATACTGCCACTTCTCATCAGTCACTGGTTTATGGATCAATGGAATACCCAATCATGTGCAATAGGTATATGTGCACAAACCCAACAGTCACTAATATTGCCACTTCTCATCAGTCACTGGTGTATGGATTAATGGAATACCCCATCAGGTGCAATAGGTAAATGTGCACAAACCCAACAGTCGCTAACACTGCCACTTCTCATCAGGCACTGCTTTATGGATCAATGGAATACCCCATCATGTGCAATAGGTATATGTGCACAAACCCAACTGTCACTAATACTACCACTTCTCATCACTCACTGGTGTATGGATCAATGGAAATCCCCATCATGTGCAATAGGTATATGTGCACAAACCCAACAGTCACTAATACTGCCACTTCTCATCAGTCACTGTTGTATGGATCAATGGAATACCACATCATGTGCTATAGGTATATGTGCACAAACCCAGCAGTCACTAATACTGACACTTCTCATTAGTCACTGGTGTACAGATCAATGGAATACCCCATCATGTGCAATAGGTATATGTGCACAAACCCAACAGTTACCAATATTGCCACTTCTCATCAGTCACTGGTGTATGGATTAGTGGAATAACCCATCATGTGCTATATGTATATGTGCACAAACCCAGCAGTCACTAACACTGCTACGTCTCATCAGGCACTGCTTTATGGATCAGTGGACTACCCCATCATGTGCAATAGGTATATGTGCACAAACCCAACAGTCACTAATACTGCTACTTCTCATCAGTCACTGGTGTATGGATCAATGGAATACCCCATCATGTGCAATAGGTATATGTGCACAAACCCAGCAGTCACTAATACTGCCACTTCTCATCAGGCACTGGTGTATGGATCAATGGAATACCCCATCATGTGCAATAGGTATATGTGCACAAATCCAACAGTCACTAATACTGCCACTTATCATTAGCCACTGGTGTATAGATCAATTCAATACCCCATCATGTGTAATAGGTATATGTGCACAAACCCAGCTGTCACTAATACTGCCACTTTTCATCAGTCACTGGTGTACGGATTAATGTAATACCCCATCATGTGCAATAGGTATATCTGCACAGATCCAGCAGTCACTAATACTGCTACTTCTCATCAGTCACTGGTGTATGGATCAATGGAATACCCCATCATGTGCACTAGGTATATGTGCACAAACCCAACAGTCACTAATACTGCCACTTCTCATCACTCACTGGTGTATGTTTCATTGGAATACCACATCATGTGCAATAGGTATATGTGCACAAACCCAACAGTCACTAATACTGCCACTTCATACCCCATCATGTGCAATAGGTATATGTGCAAAAACCAAACAGTCACTAATACTGCCACTTCTTACCAGTCACTGGTGTATGGATCAATGGAATACCCCATCATGTGCAATAGGTATTTGTGCACAAACCCAACAGTCACTAATACTTCCACTTCTCATCAGTCACTGGTGTATGGATCAATGGAATACACCATCATGTGCAATAGGTATATGTGCACAAACCCAACAGTCACTAATACTGCCACTTCTCATCTGTCACTAGTGTATGGATCAATGGAATACCTCATTATGTGCAATAGGTATATGTGCACAAACCCAACAGTCACTAATACTGCCACTTCTCAACAGTCACTGGTGTATGGATCAATGGAATACCCCATCATGTGCAATACGTATATTTGCACAAACCCAACAGTCACTCTTACTGCCACTTCTCATCAGTCACTAGCGTATGGATCAATGGAACACACCATCATGTGCAATAGGTGTATGTGCACAAACCCAACAGTCACTAATACTGCCACTTCTATTCAGTCACTGGTGTATGGATCAATGGAATACTCCATCTTGTGCAGTAGGTATATGTGCACAAACCCAACAGTCACTAATACTGCCACTTCTCATCAGTCACTGGTGTACGGATCAATGGAATACCCCATCATGTCCAGTAGGTATATTTGCACAAACCCAACAGTCACTCTTACTGCCTCTTCTCATCAGTCACTAGTGTATGGATCAATGGAATACACCATAATGTGCAATAAGTATATGTGCACAAACCCAACAGTCGCTAATACTACCACTTCTCACCAGTCACTGGTGTATGGATCAATGGAATACCCCATCATGTGCAATAGGTATTTGTGCACAAACCCAACAGTCACTAATACTTCCACTTCTCATTAGTCACTGGTGTATGGATCAATGGAATTCACCATCATGTGCAATAGGTATATGTGCACAAACCCAACAGTCATTAATACTGCCACTTCTCATCAGTCACTGGTTTATGGATCAATGGAATACCCAATCATGTGCAATAGGTATATGTGCACAAACCCAACAGTCACTAATATTGCCACTTCTCATCAGTCACTGGTGTATGGATTAATGGAATACCCCATCAGGTGCAATAGGTAAATGTGCACAAACCCAACAGTCGCTAACACTGCCACTTCTCATCAGGCACTGCTTTATGGATCAATGGAATACCCCATCATGTGCAATAGGTATATGTGCACAAACCCAACTGTCACTAATACTACCACTTCTCATCACTCACTGGTGTATGGATCAATGGAAATCCCCATCATGTGCAATAGGTATATGTGCACAAACCCAACAGTCACTAATACTACCACTTCTCATCAGTCACTGGTGTATGGATCAATGGAATACACTATCATGTGCAATAGGTATGTGTGCAAAAACCCAACAGTCACTAATACAGCCACTTCTCATCAGTCAGTGGTGTATGGATCAATGGAATACCCCATCATGTGCAACAGGTATATGTGCACAAACCCACCAGTCACTAATACTGCCACTTCTCATCAGTCACTGGTGTATGGATCAATGGAATACCCCGTCATGTGCAATAGGTATATGTTCACAAACCCAACGGTCACTAATACTGCCACTTCTCACCAGTCACTGCTGTATAGAACAATGGAATACCCCATCATGTGCAATAGGTATATGTGCAGAAACCCAACAGTCACTAATACTGCCACTTCTCACCAGTCACTGGTGTATGGATCAATGGAAGACCCCATCATGTGCAATAGGTATTTGTGCACAAACCCAACAGTCACTAATACTTCCACTTCTCATCAGTCACTGGTGTATGGATCAATGGAAAACACCATCATGTGCAATAGGTATATGTGCACAAACCCAACAGTCACTAATACTGCCACTTCTCATCAGTCACTAGTGTATGGATCAATGGAATACCTCATTATGTGCAATAGGTATATGTGCACAAACCCAACAGTCACTAATACTGCCACTTTTCATCAGTCACTGGTGTATGGATCAATGGAATACCCCATCATGTGCAATAGGTATATGTGCACAAACCCAACAGTCACTAATACTGCCACTTCTCGTCTGTCACTGCTGTATGGGTCAATGGAATACCCCATCATGTGCAATAGGTATATGTGCACAAACCCAACAGTCACTAATACTGCCACTTCTCATCAGTCACTGGTGTATGGATCAATGGAATACCCCATCATGTGCAATAGGTATATTTGCACAAACCCAACAGTCACTCTTAATGCCTCTTCTCATTAGTCACTAGTGTATGGATCAATGGAACACACCATCATGTGCAATAGGTATATGTGCACAAACCCAACAGTCACTAATACTGCCACTTCTCATCAGTCACTGGTGTATGGATCAATGGAATACCCCATCATGTGCAATAGGTATATGTGCACAAACCCAACAGTCACTAATACTGCCACTTCTCATCAGTCACTGGTGTATGGGTCAATGGAATACCCCATCATGTGCAATAGGTATATGTGCACAAACCCAACTGTCACTAATACTACCACTTCTCATCAGTCATTGGTGTATGGATCAATGGAATACCCCATCATGTGCAATAGGTATATGTGCACAAACCCAACAGTCATTAATACTGCCACTTCTCATCAGTCACTGGTTTATGGATCAATGGAATACCCAATCATGTGCAATAGGTATATGTGCACAAACCCAACAGTCACTAATATTGCCACTTCTCATCAGTCACTGGTGTATGGATTAATGGAATACCCCATCAGGTGCAATAGGTAAATGTGCACAAACCCAACAGTCGCTAACACTGCCACTTCTCATCAGGCACTGCTTTATGGATCAATGGAATACCCCATCATGTGCAATAGGTATATGTGCACAAACCCAACTGTCACTAATACTACCACTTCTCATCACTCACTGGTGTATGGATCAATGGAAATCCCCATCATGTGCAATAGGTATATGTGCACAAACCCAACAGTCACTAATACTACCACTTCTCATCAGTCATTGGTGTATGGATCAATGGAATACACTATCATGTGCAATAGGGATATGTGCAAAACCCAACAGTCACTAATACAGCCACTTCTCATCAGTCAGTGGTGTATGGATCAATGGAATACCCCATCATGTGCAACAGGTATATGTGCACAAACCCACCAGTCACTAATACTGCCACTTCTCATCAGTCACTGGTGTATGGATCAATGGAATACCCCGTCATGTGCAATAGGTATATGTTCACAAACCCAACGGTCACTAATACTGCCACTTCTCACCAGTCACTGCTGTATAGAACAATGGAATACCCCATCATGTGCAATAGGTATATGTGCAGAAACCCAACAGTCACTAATACTGCCACTTCTCACCAGTCACTGGTGTATGGATCAATGGAATACCCCATCATGTGCAATAGGTATTTGTGCACAAACCCAACAGTCACTAATACTTCCACTTCTCATCAGTCACTGGTGTATGGATCAATGGAAAACACCATCATGTGCAATAGGTATATGTGCACAAACCCAACAGTCACTAATACTGCCACTTCTCATCAGTCACTAGTGTATGGATCAATGGAATACCTCATTATGTGCAATAGGTATATGTGCACAAACCCAACAGTCACTAATACTGCCACATTTCATCAGTCACTGGTGTATGGATCAATGGAATACCCCATCATGTGCAATAGGTATATGTGCACAAACCCAACAGTCACTAATACTGCCACTTCTCATCTGTCACTGGTGTATGGGTCAATGGAATACCCCATCATGTGCAATAGGTATATGTGCACAAACCCAACAGTCACTAATACTGCCACTTCTCATCAGTCACTGGTGTATGGGTCAGTGGAATACCCCATCATGTGCAACAGGTATATGTGCACAAACCCAACAGTCACTAATACTGCCACTTATAATCAGTCACTGGTGTATGGATCAATGGAATACTCCATCTTGTGCAACAGGTATATGTGCACAAGCGCAACAGTCACTAATACTGCCACTTCTCATCAGTCACTGGTGCATGGATCAATGGAATACCCCATCATGTGCAATTGGTATATGTGCAAAAGCCCAACAGTCACTAATACTGCCACTTCTCATCTGTCACTGGTGTATGGATCGATGGAATACCCCATCATGTGCAATAGGTATATTTGCACAAACCCAACAGTCACTCTTACTGCCTCTTCTCATTAGTCACTAGTGTATGGATCAATGGAACACACCATCATGTGCAATAGGTATATGTGCACAAACCCAACAGTCACTAATACTGCCACTTCTCATCTGTCACTGGTGTATGGGTCAATGGAATACCCCATCATGTGCAATAGGTATATGTGCACAAACCCAACAGTCACTAATACTGCCACTTCTCATCAGTCACTGGTGTATGGATCAATGGAATACCCCATCATGTGCAATAGGTATATTTGCACAAACCCAACAGTCACTCTTAATGCCTCTTCTCATTAGTCACTAGTGTATGGATCAATGGAACACACCATCATGTGCAATAGGTATATGTGCACAAACCCAACAGTCACTAATACTGCCACTTCTCATCAGTCACTGGTGTATGGATCAATGGAATACCCCATCATGTGCAATAGGTATATGTGCACAAACCCAACAGTCACTAATACTGCCACTTCTCATCAGTCACTGGTGTATGGGTCAATGGAATACCCCATCATGTGCAATAGGTATATGTGCACAAACCCAACTGTCACTAATACTACCACTTCTCATCAGTCATTGGTGTATGGATCAATGGAATACCCCATCATGTGCAATAGGTATATGTGCACAAACCCAACAGTCATTAATACTGCCACTTCTCATCAGTCACTGGTTTATGGATCAATGGAATACCCAATCATGTGCAATAGGTATATGTGCACAAACCCAACAGTCACTAATATTGCCACTTCTCATCAGTCACTGGTGTATGGATTAATGGAATACCCCATCAGGTGCAATAGGTAAATGTGCACAAACCCAACAGTCGCTAACACTGCCACTTCTCATCAGGCACTGCTTTATGGATCAATGGAATACCCCATCATGTGCAATAGGTATATGTGCACAAACCCAACAGTCACTAATACTACCACTTCTCATCAGTCACTGGTGTATGGATCAATGGAATACCCCATCATGTGCAATAGGTATATTTGCACAAACCCAACAGTCACTCTTACTGCCTCTTCTCATTAGTCACTAGTGTATGGATCAATGGAACACACCATCATGTGCAATAGGTATATGTGCACAAACCCAACAGTCACTAATACTGCCACTTCTCATCAGTCACTGGTGTATGGATCAATGGAATACCCCATCATGTGCAATAGGTATATGTGCACAAACCCAACAGTCACTAATACTGCCACTTCTCATCAGTCACTGGTGTATGGGTCAATGGAATACCCCATCATGTGCAATAGGTATATGTGCACAAACCCAACTGTCACTAATACTACCACTTCTCATCAGTCATTGGTGTATGGATCAATGGAATACCCCATCATGTGCAATAGGTATATGTGCACAAACCCAACAGTCATTAATACTGCCACTTCTCATCAGTCACTGGTTTATGGATCAATGGAATACCCAATCATGTGCAATAGGTATATGTGCACAAACCCAACAGTCACTAATATTGCCACTTCTCATCAGTCACTGGTGTATGGATTAATGGAATACCCCATCAGGTGCAATAGGTAAATGTGCACAAACCCAACAGTCGCTAACACTGCCACTTCTCATCAGGCACTGCTTTATGGATCAATGGAATACCCCATCATGTGCAATAGGTGTATGTGCACAAACCCAACTGTCACTAATACTACCACTTCTCATCACTCACTGGTGTATGGATCAATGGAAATCCCCATCATGTGCAATAGGTATATGTGCACAAACCCAACAGTCACTAATACTACCACTTCTCATCAGTCATTGGTGTATGGATCAATGGAATACACTATCATGTGCAATAGGGATATGTGCAAAAACCCAACAGTCACTAATACAGCCACTTCTCATCAGTCAGTGGTGTATGGATCAATGGAATACCCCATCATGTGCAACAGGTATATGTGCACAAACCCACCAGTCACTAATACTGCCACTTCTCATCAGTCACTGGTGTATGGATCAATAGAATACCCCGTCATGTGCAATAGGTATATGTTCTCAAACCCAACTGTCACTAATACTACCACTTCTCATCAGTCACTGGTGTATGGATCAATGGAATACCCCATCATGTGCAATAGGTATATTTGCACAAACCCAACAGTCACTCTTACTGCCTCTTCTCATTAGTCACTAGTGTATGGATCAATGGAACACACCATCATGTGCAATAGGTATATGTGCACAAACCCAACAGTCACTAATACTGCCACTTCTCATCAGTCACTGGTGTATGGATCAATGGAATACCCCATCATGTGCAATAGGTATATGTGCACAAACCCAACAGTCACTAATACTGCCACTTCTCATCAGTCACTGGTGTATGGGTCAATGGAATACCCCATCATGTGCAATAGGTATATGTGCACAAACCCAACTGTCACTAATACTACCACTTCTCATCAGTCATTGGTGTATGGATCAATGGAATACCCCATCATTTGCAATAGGTATATGTGCACAAACCCAACAGTCATTAATACTGCCACTTCTCATCAGTCACTGGTTTATGGATCAATGGAATACCCAATCATGTGCAATAGGTATATGTGCACAAACCCAACAGTCACTAATATTGCCACTTCTCATCAGTCACTGGTGTATGGATTAATGGAATACCCCATCAGGTGCAATAGGTAAATGTGCACAAACCCAACAGTCGCTAACACTGCCACTTCTCATCAGGCACTGCTTTATGGATCAATGGAATACCCCATCATGTGCAATAGGTGTATGTGCACAAACCCAACTGTCACTAATACTACCACTTCTCATCACTCACTGGTGTATGGATCAATGGAAATCCCCATCATGTGCAATAGGTATATGTGCACAAACCCAACAGTCACTAATACTACCACTTCTCATCAGTCATTGGTGTATGGATCAATGGAATACACTATCATGTGCAATAGGGATATGTGCAAAAACCCAACAGTCACTAATACAGCCACTTCTCATCAGTCAGTGGTGTATGGATCAATGGAATACCCCATCATGTGCAACAGGTATATGTGCACAAACCCACCAGTCACTAATACTGCCACTTCTCATCAGTCACTGGTGTATGGATCAATGGAATACCCCGTCATGTGCAATAGGTATATGTTCACAAACCCAACGGTCACTAATACTGCCACTTCTCACCAGTCACTGCTGTATAGAACAATGGAATACCCCATCATGTGCAATAGGTATATGTGCAGAAACTCAACAGTCACTAATACTGCCACTTCTCACCAGTCACTGGTGTATGGATCAATGGAATACCCCATCATGTGCAATAGGTATTTGTGCACAAACCCAACAGTCACTAATACTTCCACTTCTCATCAGTCACTGGTGTATGGATCAATGGAAAACACCATCATGTGCAATAGGTATATGTGCACAAACCCAACAGTCACTAATACTGCCACTTCTCATCAGTCACTAGTGTATGGATCAATGGAATACCTCATTATGTGCAATAGGTATATGTGCACAAACCCAACAGTCACTAATACTGCCACTTTTCATCAGTCACTGGTGTATGGATCAATGGAATACCCCATCATGTGCAATAGGTATATGTGCACAAACCCAACAGTCACTAATACTGCCACTTCTCATCTGTCACTGGTGTATGGGTCTATGGAATACCCCATCATGTGCAATAGGTATATGTGCACAAACCCAACAGTCACTAATACTGCCACTTCTCATCAGTCACTGGTGTATGGGTCAGTGGAATACCCCATCATGTGCAACAGGTATATGTGCACAAACCCAACAGTCACTAATACTGCCACTTCTAATCAGTCACTGGTGTATGGATCAATGGAATACTCCATCTTGTGCAACAGGTATATGTGCACAAGCGCAACAGTCACTAATACTGCCACTTCTCATCAGTCACTGGTGCATGGATCAATGGAATACCCCATCATGTGCAATTGGTATATGTGCAAAAGCCCAACAGTCACTAATACTGCCACTTCTCATCTGTCACTGGTGTATGGGTCGATGGAATACCCCATCATGTGCAATAGGTATATTTGCACAAACCCAACAGTCACTCTTACTGCCTCTTCTCATTAGTCACTAGTGTATGGATCAATGGAACACACCATCATGTGCAATAGGTATATGTGCACAAACCCAACAGTCACTAATACTGCCACTTCTCATCAGTCACTGGTGTATGGATCAATGGAATACCCCATCATGTGCAATAGGTATATGTGCACAAACCCAACAGTCACTAATACTGCCACTTCTCGTCAGTCACTGGTGTATGGGTCAATGGAATACCCCATCATGTGCAATAGGTATATGTGCACAAACCCAACTGTCACTAATACTACCACTTCTCATCAGTCATTGGTGTATGGATCAATGGAATACCCCATCATGTGCAATAGGTATATGTGCACAAACCCAACAGTCATTAATACTGCCACTTCTCATCAGTCACTGGTTTATGGATCAATGGAATACCCAATCATGTGCAATAGGTATATGTGCACAAACCCAACAGTCACTAATATTGCCACTTCTCATCAGTCACTGGTGTATGGATTAATGGAATACCCCATCAGGTGCAATAGGTATATGTGCACAAACCCAACAGTCACTAATACTACCACTTCTCATCAGTCATTGGTGTATGGATCAATGGAATACACTATCATGTGCAATAGGTATATGTGCAAAAACCCAACAGTCACTAATACTACCACTTCTCATCAGTCATTGGTGTATGGATCAATGGAATACACTATCATGTGCAATAGGTATATGTGCAAAAACCCAACAGTCACTAATACTACCACTTCTCATCAGTCACTGGTGTATGGATTAATGGAATACCCCATCAGGTGCAATAGGTATATGTGCAAAAACCCAACAGTCACTAATACAGCCACTTCTCATCAGTCAGTGGTGTATGGATCAATGGAAATCCCCATCATGTGCAACAGGTATATGTGCACAAACCCACCAGTTACTAATACTGCCACTTCTCATCAGTCACTGGTGTATGGATCAATGGAATACCCCGTCATGTGCAATAGGTATATGTTCACAAACCCAACGGTCACTAATACTGCCACTTCTCACCAGTCACTGCTGTATAGATCAATGGAATACCCCATCATGTGCAATAGGTATATGTGCAGAAACCCAACAGTCACTAATACTGCCACTTCTCACCAGTCACTGGTGTATGGATCAATGGAATACCCCATCATGTGCAATAGGTATTTGTGCACAAACCCAACAGTCACTAATACTTCCACTTCTCATCAGTCACTGGTGTATGGATCAATGGAAAACACCATCATGTGCAATAGGTATATGTGCACAAACCCAACAGTCACTAATACTGCCACTTCTCATCAGTCACTAGTGTATGGATCAATGGAATACCTCATTATGTGCAATAGGTATATGTGCACAAACCCAACAGTCACTAATACTGCCACTTTTCATCAGTCACTGGTGTATGGATCAATGGAATACCTCATCATGTGCAATAAGTATATGTGCACAAACCCAACAGTCACTAATACTGCCACTTCTCATCTGTCACTGGTGTATGGGTCAATGGAATACCCCATCATGTGCAATAGGTATATGTGCACAAACCCAACAGTCACTAATACTGCCACTTGTCATCTGTCACTGGTGTATGGATCGATGGAATACCCCATCATGTGCAATAGGTATATGTGCACAAACCCAACAGTCACTAATACTGCCACTTCTCATCAGTCACTGTTGTATGGATCAATGGAATACCACATCATGTGCTATAGGTATATGTGCACAAACCCAGCAGTCACTAATACTGACACTTCTCATTAGTCACTGGTGTACAGATCAATGGAATACCCCATCATGTGCAATAGGTATATGTGCACAAACCCAACAGTCACCAATATTGCCACTTCTCATCAGTCACTGGTGTATGGATTAGTGGAATAACCCATCATGTGCAATAGGTATATGTGCACAAACCCAGCAGTCGCTAACACTGCTACGTCTCATCAGGCACTGCTTTATGGATCAGTGGACTACCCCATCATGTGGAATAGGTATATGTTCACAAACCCAACAGTCACTAATACTGCTACTTCTCATCAGTCACTGGTGTATGGATCAATGGAATACCTCATCATGTGCAATAGGTATATGTGCACAAACCCAGCAGTCACTAATACTGCCACTTCTCATCAGGCACTGGTGTATGGATCAATGGAATACCCCATCATGTGCAATAGGTATATGTGCACAAATCCAACAGTCACTAATACTGCCACTTATCATTAGCCACTGGTGTATAGATCAATTCAATACCCCATCATGTGCAATAGGTATATGTGCACAAACCCAGCTGTCACTAATACTGCCACTTTTCATCAGTCACTGGTGTACGGATTAATGTAATACCCCATCATGTGCAATAGGTATATCTGCACAGATCCAACAGTCACTAATACTGCTACTTCTCATCAGTCACTGGTGTATGGATCAATGGAATACCCCATCATGTGCACTAGGTATATGTGCACAAACCCAACAGTCACTAATACTGCCACTTCTCATCACTCACTGGTGTATGTTTCAATGGAATACCACATCATGTGCAATAGGTATATGTGCACAAACCCAACAGTCACTAATACTGCCACTTCTCACCAGTCACTGGTGTATAGATCAATGTAATACCCCATCATGTGCAATAGGTATATGAGCAAAAACCCAACAGTCACTAATACTGCCACTTCTTACCAGTCACTGGTGTATGGATCAATGGAATACCCCATCATGTGCAATAGGTATTTGTGCACAAACCCAACAGTCACTAATACTTCCACTTCTCATCAGTCACTGGTGTATGGATCAATGGAATACACCATCATGTGCAATAGTTATATGTGCACAAACCCAACAGTCACTAATACTGCCACTTCTCATCTGTCACTAGTGTATGGATCAATGGAATACCTCATTATGTGCAATAGGTATATGTGCACAAACGCAAAAGTCACTAATACTGCCACTTCTCATCAGTCACTGGTGTATGGATCAATGGAATACCCCATCATGTGCAATACGTATATTTGCACAAACCCAACAGTCACTCTTACTGCCTCTTCTCATCAGTCACTAGCGTATGGATCAATGGAACACACCATCATGTGCAATAGGTATATGTGCACAAACCCAACAGTCACTAATACTGCCACTTCTATTCAGTCACTGGTGTATGGATCAATGGAATACTCCATCTTGTGCAGTAGGAATATGTGCACAAACCCAACAGTCACTAATACTGCCACTTCTCATCAGTCACTGGTGTATGGATCAATGGAATACCCCTTCATGTCCAGTAGGTATATTTGCACAAACCCAACAGTCACTCTTACTGCCTCTTCTCATCAGTCACTAGTGTATGGATCAATGGAATACACCATAATGTGCAATAGGTATATGTGCACAAACCCAACAGTTACTAATACTGCCACTTCTCATCAGTCACTGGTGTATGGCTCAATGGAATACCCCATCATGTGCAATAGGTATATGTGCACAAACCCAACAGTCACTAATACTACCACTTCTCACCAGTCACTGGTGTATGGATCAATGGAATACCCCATCATGTGCAATAGGTATTTGTGCACAAACCCAACAGTCACTAATACTTCCACTTCTCATTAGTCACTGGTGTATGGATCAATGGAATTCACCATCATGTGCAATAGGTATATGTGCACAAACCCAACAGTCACTAATACTGCCACTTCTCATCAGTCACTGGTGTATGGATCAATGGAATACCCCATCATGTGCAATAGGTATATTTGCACAAACCCAACAGTCACTCTTACTGCCTCTTCTCATTAGTCACTAGTGTATGGATCAATGGAACACACCATCATGTGCAATAGGTATATGTGCACAAACCCAACAGTCACTAATACTGCCACTTCTCATCAGTCACTGGTGTATGGATCAATGGAATACCCCATCATGTGCAATAGGTATATGTGCACAAACCCAACAGTCACTAATACTGCCACTTCTCATCAGTCACTGGTGTATGGGTCAATGGAATGCTCCATCATGTGCAATAGGTATATGTGCACAAACCCAACATTCACTAATACTGCCACTTCTCATCAGTCATTGGTGTATGGGTCAGTGGAATACTCCATCTTGTGCAATAGATATATGTGCACAAACCCAACAGTCACCAATACTGCCACTTCTCATCAGTCACTGGTGTATGGATTAATGGAATACCCCATCATGTGCAATAGGTATATGTGAACAAACCCAACAGTCACTAATACTGCCACTTCTCATCAGTCACTGGTATATGGATCAATGGAATACCCCATCATGTGCAATAGGTATATGTGCACAAACTCAACAGTCACTAATACTGCCACTTCTCATCAGTCACTGGTGTATGGATCAATGGAATACCCCATCATGTGCAATACGTATATTTGCACAAACCCAACAGTCACTCTTACTGCCTCTTCTCATCAGTCACTAGCGTATGGATCAATGGAAAACACCATCATGTGCAATAGGTATATGTAACAAACCCAACAGTCACTAATACTGCCACTTCTATTCAGTCACTGGTGTATGGATCAATGGAATACTCCATCTTGTGCAGTAGGTATATGTGCACAAACCCAACAGTCACTAATACTGCCACTTCTCATCAGTCACTGGTGTATGGATCAATGGAATACCCCATCATGTCCAATAGGTATATTTGCACAAACCCAACAGTCACTCTTACTGCCTCTTATCATCAGTCACTAGTGTATGGATCAATGGAATACACCATAATGTGCAATAAGTATATGTGCACAAACCCAACAGTTACTAATACTGCCACTTCTCATCAGTCACTGGTGTATGGCTCAATGGAATACCCCATCATGTGCAATAGGTATATGTGCACAAACCCAGCAGTCACTAATACTGCCACTTCGCATCAGTCACTGGTGTATGCATCAATGGAATACCCCATCATGTGCAATAGGTATATGTGCACAAACCCAACAGTCGCTAATACTGCCACTTCTCACCAGTCACTGGTGTATGGATCAATGGAATACCCCATCATTTGCAATAGGTATTTCTGCACAAACCCAACAGTCACTAATACTTCCACTTCTCATTAGTCACTGGTGTATGGATCAATGGAATTCACCATCATGTGCAATAGGTATATGTGCACAAACCCAACAGTCACTAATACTGCCACTTCTCATCAGTCACTGGTGTATGGATCAATGGAATACCCCATCATGTGCAATAGGTATATTTGCACAAACCCAACAGTCACTCTTACTCCTCTTCTCATCAGTCACTAGTGTATGGATCAATGGAACACACCATCATGTGCAATAGGTATATGTGCACAAACCCAACAGTCACTAATACTGCCACTTCTCATCAGTCACTGGTGTATGGATCAATGGAATACCCCATCATGTGCAATAGGTATATGTGCACAAACCCAACAGTCACTAATACTGCCACTTCTCATCAGTCACTGGTGTATGGGTCAATGGAATGCCCCATCATGTGCAATAGGTATATGTGCACAAACCCAACATTCACTAATACTGCCACTTCTCATCAGTCACTGGTGTGTGGGTCAGTGGAATACTCCATCTTGTGCAATAGGTATATGTGCACAAACCCAACAGTCACTAATACTGCCACTTCTCATCAGTCACTGGTGTATGGATTAATGGAATACCCCATCATGTGCAATAGGTATATGTGAACAAACCCAACAGTCACTAATACTGCCACTTCTCATCAGTCACTGGTATATGGATCAATGGAATACCCTATCATGTCCAATAGGTATATTTGCACAAACCCAACAGTCACTCTTACTGCCTCTTCTCCTCAGTCACTAGTGTATGGATCAATGGAATACACCATAATGTGCAATAGGTATATGTGCACAAACCCAACAGTCACTAATACTGCCACTTCTCGTCAGTCACTGGTGTATGGCTCAATGGAATACCCCATCATGTGCAATAGGTATATGTGCACAAACCCAACAGTCACTAATACTGCCACTTCTCATCAGTCACTGGTGTATGGGTCAGTGGAATACCCCATCAAGTGCAATAGGTATATGTGCACAAACCCAACAGTCACTAATACTGCCACTTCTAATCAGTCACTGGTGTATGGATTAATGGAATACCAGTAATCTCCGTGGTATCCCCAAAGTCTCAAAACAACCCACTAAAGTGTAGTGGGTCTAAAAACAAAACAGTGTAAGAAACCTCTCTGTGTGGAAGATTTTCATTTCATATATTTCTAGTTAATCACTGTATATTAATCAGATTAGACAATAGTAGTAGAAGTAGCGAACATAAACTCATCAAGTCAAAAAGTAATAATAGAAAATATATAATTCTACAGTATTACTAAGTATTCAAAAGTAATCCAAGCAAGGCAGGCAGTCTGTTTCCACTCGAAAATCCTTTATTAATTACGCAGACAAGTGATCCAAGTAAAACAAAAATAGAGTAATAATTTCCTCACAAGCTTTCTAAATATATATATATATTTTATCAGGCATGGGATTGGTTTACTGTGCTGTAAAACAACGTGTTATTGGTACACATGTTAAATTCATATCCCTTCCCCCATCAGTGTGACATTCGAGCTGGTCCTGCCCTACCTAGTAGCTCTCATAATAATATATAGCCCTAATGTACTTTAATGGTACATCTTATTTAACCAAATTATTAAGTCTGTGATTTTATACAAGGCAATATACTACATGGCTGGAAATATATCAACCTTAGTTCATTTTGCGATCAAAAATTATATATAAATATATATATATATATATATATATATATATATATATATATATATATATATATATATACATTTTGCATGTAAAAATCAGTTTCTATTTTCATTTTCATTTTTCACAGACTTAATAATTTGGTTAAATAAGATGTACCATTAAAGTATATTAGGGCTATATATTATTATGACAGCTACTAGGTAGGGCAGGACCAGCTCGAATGTCACACTGATGGGGGAAGGGATGTGAATTTAACATGTGTACCAATAACACTTTGTTTTACAGCACAGTAAACCACTCCCATGCCTGATAAAAAGTATATATATCTTTAGAAAGCTTGTGAGGAAATTATTACTCTATTTTTGTTTTACTTGGATCGCTTGTCTGTGTATTTAATAAAGGATTTTCGACTGGAAACAGACTGCCTGCCTTGCTTGGATTACTTTCGAATACTTAGTAATGCTGTAGAATTATATATTTTCTATTATTACATTTTGACTTGACGAGTTTACGTTCGCTACTTCTACTACTATTGTCTGATCTGATTAATATACAGTGATTAACTAGAAATATATGGACTGAAAATCTTCCACACAGAGAAGTTTCTTACACTGTTTTGATCAATGGAATACCCCATCATGTGCAATAAGTATATGTGCACAAACCTAACAGTCACTAATGCTGCCACGTCTCAATTGAATTCTAACCAAACTTCTGTCTCTGTTTGCAGCAACACCTGTATATCTGTTAATAAGTGGTTCAGTACTAACAGGTCCAGTCGTTGCAGATAATGATGTACTCATGGTTCTATATGGCAAAACAAGCAAAACACAATAATATTGAGAATAACAGTAGCTGTCCCAATAATAGGTCGATAAGAAAAATGAGCATGTTGGGGATGGAGAGGATTTTGAAACAATTGCAAACATGGGTGTTGTTTATTCATAGTCCATGCGTAATCAATCCTAAATAATCTGATTCATTTGCATGATGACACCTCTTCTGGATTTTAATAGCTTTTAAATACACACTTTTATCAGAGTTAAAATAAGGCTATATGTTGAAAGCGCTGACAACTTCACAATGAATTCTATTTGGATAATGCGTTGTCTGTCTTACTGTCCAAAAGGTATGATAAATCTATGATGCTTGATTCAGAGGTGAGGAAAAAACATTGCCAATGTTAAATAAAAAATGGTAAACTTTACTTCAGACTAGGATGAAGTAATGAAGTCACATGATTTCACTTCCTTTTCTGTTACAAAGGGTAACTCAGCTGCATTTACTTCCAGATTCAATCTGGATGGTGAATTTGGAATCAGTCTGGATGACAAAAAGTTCATATACAGCTCTGAATTTGGTCTGCATGGCAAAACGTTATTAGCTGTTACTTCTAGATGTAATGCTGCCCCTGGTTTTTCATCTGGTTCTACTTGTGATAGGTTCTAATGGTTCATGTGTAATGATGTCAATGGAGTCTCAGCTGCAATCATCACGAGGGAGGGTGTTCTTAACATGTGACACATGGATACAGATGGGGAGGCCTTCACAGCTGTCTGCAGTAGCAGTTGTTAACAAAATAAGTAGGGTCCATTCCATCTAGGACTGAGTGTGTCTCAATGGGAATGTTCCTTAATGTAGACAAAACTTCGGAGCTGCAATTCATAAGTTTCTCATCATGAAGATCATTGTACTGCATGTAAAACAGATTTATGATAATTCTGCAAGATAAAATAGAGAGGTCTGTAATACAAGGAAATTGATTCATCAACATCTTGCAATTCCAGATTGTTGGAAAGATGTGTAGCAGGCATTCTCATGGGTCTGCCCGTAAGAATTTCATGAGGAGATAGTTTTCTAGTGGTACTGACTGCACTTTTCATATTAGTGGAAATTAAGGGCAGAGCTTCTGGCCAGTTAAGACCAGTGTCTTCACAGACTTTGGCTAAACAGGTTTGATTTTCTGACTAGCCCTTTCCAAAAAATTCAGAAGCTTATGGTCTATAGGGTCAATGAAACTACAATTTCACATTCAGAATTTTACAAATCTGCTGTATTACTTGACTAGTAAAGTGGGTATCATGATCTGATTGAATGCAATAAGGAACCCCACATCTTGGGATCAGTTTTTTAGTAACATCTTAAGCTACTGTCCTTGAGTAATTTTTTACCAAGGGATATACTTCTACCCATTCAGAAAAAGTGTCAACAACTACCAATGTATATTTAAATGTTTGAACAAAATGCCCCCCAAGGCTTTTTTAGTATTTGAATAGGTGCAGGTACAGATTTAGACACATTGGTTTCTAAACAAAATACATAAGTATTTACAAAATGTTGTGCCACTTCTGAAAGATGAGGGGCACACCCATCATAAGAAATCTGTTTTACTAACGCATTTTTGCCCAAATGAAAAGGTAAATGGTAGGCTTTGACCAAGTGAGTTAAGAAAGTTTGTGGGGCTACTAGTTGTCTATTTGGGTAGTGCCACAAAAGGTCCAGAGACCAACTGCAGCCATCATTTATCCACCTCACTCTTTCAGAGTCCTCTGATTCGGAAAAGATAACAACTACTGGAAAGTAATATTGCTGTTATGTTTCATTTAACTGCTGCAAAAATAAAGCCTGAACAGGATGAGACAATGCATAGGATCATAGGAAGTTACTAGGCTATTGGTCCTGAGGCCTTTACAAGCCTAGCCAATAATTTAGCCCATGTTCCAACAAGTCAGCACCCTATGCCACTGTCCAGCAGGGACATAGGTGGAATCCCAGGGATGTATTTTCTGTTCCACATCCAGTTATCCAGGTTGTGCTTAAAAAGGTTTAATGAGGTAATCTGCTTATGTGGAGAGGGAGTCTATTCCACAAAAGGGGAGCCTCTGGGACACAAATCTGTCCCGTCAACAAGTCCTATTGATGTCACAGACCTGGCTGAGGTCTTCCATGTGGGTTACTCAAGTGGAACTTGACTTGCGGATATGCAGCAGTCCCATCAGGCGGGGTCTGATATTGCTTTGTATGCCAGACAGAGGTCACCTCTGAGGAGTCTGTAGGAGACTGATTAGAGGGGCAGGGCTTTTAGCCTATCTGTTTAAGGTAGATGTTGAGGCTCTAGATCCTCTGGTTGAGGAATTTCTGTGGTCTCTCCAGCTGCTGCATGTGCTTTGTGAAGGACATGCCAAGTGGGGCATTGTATTCAATAATCGGTCTTATAAGGTAAGAATACAGGGATGTTATGACTACTTTGTCCCTGGATGAGATACCCTTACTAATGAGGTGGGCCATGTAGAAAGCTTTCCGTACAATGGAGGAAATATGGTGGTAAAAAGTCAGTTTGCTATCAACCTGGGTTCCTACGTCCCTCACTACTGATTGTGTGCTTAGTGCCTTATTATCAATGTGATAATTTGTGGGGATGTCATTCTCCCCAAAAATGATGATGATACACTTTTTGGCATTCAGTTTGAGGCCATGTTTCTGGCACCAGTCATTTGTTTGGGTGAGACCCTCTTGGAGGATGGCCACATCACTAGGGGAACTGATGACAGCACCCAGCTTGCAGTCATCTGCAAACTTGGTCAGCCATAGCCCACTAGATTTGGCCTGCACCTTTGAGAAGTATATCCCAAACAGCAGAGGTGCCAAGACTGATCCCTGGGGTGCACCGCTTGTTACGGGTCTACTACTTGAGGTGGCTTCCCCTAATTTGACTAGGTGGGTTCTATCAATGAGACTGCTGGAAACTGAGGCACCATACACTTTAGGACAATAAACAAGAAACTCTTTAATGCAAAACCAATAAAAAACAAACAATAATGTAAAGCGTTTTTCGTCCGGCTACATAGCCAGACTTCTTCAGACAAAGAAAGCAAAATGTTTGCAGCATTAAGTATTTACCCTGTACCTTCCTATTAAACTAATTAACCAATAAAAACACATCTCCATAGAAACAGTTAAAAGGCAGTAATTAGATAATGTTAAAACAGCCAAGTTCAGCATTTTCCAACTTAAAAAGCTACAAAAAATATTAAGCAAGCAACCCCACCATCCCCACCCACAAGACAAAACATTTCACCATAGAGTTTGTTACCAAATATAATATTAAATATTAGTTAAAAGTTTAAACAATAAAGAGGTCCGTGTGGAGTGAATGCTCTATTGTAAACAGCAGAAATGAAATAAATGAAAATGCAACCATAGAGCAAAACAATGAAGGGGTACCAAACGTTGCTGCAAAGTTCCATAAACCAAGTAGAGTCAAACCATAAAACAAAGTGCTCCAACGTTGTCCAAAGATAAAAGCAAGGGTTTTATTGCAATATAATCGGTTAGCGCTTTCGCTGAGTAGCTTCTTCAGACCTCAATACAAACAAACACACACTATACATTGCTTAAATATATAAAAGGGCGCCAAACTAGCAAGCACTGCTTAAAGGTGCATAGACCCATATTGAAACACAGTTTCAAAACAAGCTTAATAAATAGCAATTTGATAGCCCTATGTATAAAACACAAATCTCATAATGTTTATAAAGCAATATACAAACATAAGTATCAAATGAAGTAAAAATATGAATATATATAAAATATAAAAAATATATATAATATATATGAAAAAATATATATAAAAAATATATATAAATATATATAAAAAACATACATCATATTAATCAATAATCATCCTCTAATGCATAGTGACTCATTTATAATGTCTCAACCTTCTCAACTTTAACAATGGACATAATGGAACCTTGCCATTAAGTCCCGGTGACACATCAGCTCTAAACTTGATAATCCAGTGTGTCTCTCTAGCCTCCGTATAATTCTCAACATCTCCCCTTCTGTGTGTTCTAGAAATCTGTTCTAATATCCTAAATTTGAAAAGGTGTTGTGAGTTATTTTCATGTGTATGTTTAGCAAGTGCATTGTGTAAATGGCCCTTCCTGATGTGGTAGACGTGTTCACGAATCCTGTCCCTAAGGCAGCGATTCGTTTTGCCTGTATAAAATGCTGAACAGGCTGCACAGGTTGCTAGATACACCACATCCTTGGACATGCAGCTACCACATGCACGTATAGTGTACTCACCTAATCCCATGGGATGCACAAAAGATGGATCTGTGAGAATGTAAGAGCAAAAATTACATCTGTTGCATGGGGCCGTATAAGGTCCCTGTGCTGATGACTGTTGATGTATAGTCTTTGGATAACATAGAAGATTCTTAAGATTCTTCTTGTTACGGTACACAAATCTTGGTCTATCCCCACTAATCTCTTTAATTTTAGGGTCTACTGATAATACATGCCAATGTTTAATAAAAATGTCTTTAACAAAACCAATGTCTTTGGTATAATAGACAGGAAAGACAACTTGTTGACTCTGTCTATACAAACTAACAGTAGTATGCTCATCATTCATACTAGCTGAATAGTGTCCATCCGCTCCATCGGAGAAGTATGGCATAGCTCTAGTATCTCTAAGGGTCATGATATCGTCCATGCCTACTCTAAGGTCCAAAGTGCTGTAATTGCATTCTCTCAATCTATTCTCTAGATCCTTCAATCCCATTCTATATGCTGAATCACAAGGTGTGTACCCAGATGTACGCATCGCTTGTCCACGGACAATATTCCTGTAGACAAATCCAGGGTGCATGCTATGGCGGTGTAAAAGGGTGTTCCTGTGACAGGACTTGCGATACAGTCCAGTGTTCACCATCCCATCAACTAACTTTTCAACATATACATCCAGGAACGGAATACGTGTGTCAGACCATTCCATAGTGAAACTCAGGAACTCTATAGCTGTATTAATCTCTCTAAAAAAGTGTTCTAATTGTATAGGTGTACCTTCCCAATCAAGACAAAGATCGTCAACAAAACGCCTGTAGAATGGTACATATTCCTGATACATTACATTCTGAAAGAGGATACTGTGCTCCCATTCAGCCATAACAAGATTGGTGTAGCTATTGGCACAAGAAGTGCCCATAGCTACGCCATCTCGCTGAAGGAAGGTCCGTTCCTGAAAAAAAAAACACATTTGACACTAAGACAGTCTCTAATAAAAGAAGAACTAGGTCAATATCTGGGACTGTCATTGACTCTGATCTCCTCAAGTAAGTGCCAATCATCTCAAGGCCCTCCACATTAGGGATGACTGTAAAGAGTGATTGGACGTCCATTGTAACCCAAAGAATATCCTCTGTGCATGTACAAGAGTTGATGTATTGGTAAAGGTCCAACAAAAATTGCTTAGTGCCCTTGAGTATATGACAGTTGGCTTCTACCACAGGTCTTAATTTACCCTCCACATAAACAGAGAGTGGTTCAGTAGACCACCCTCTGCCTGCCACAATTGGTCTCATAGGTGGAACAATGGGGTCCTTATGAACCTTGGGAAGGCCCTGGATAACTGGCAATAATGGATGTACAACATACAAAAATTCAAATAAAGCTTGATCAATTACTTCATTCATAAGCAAATCAGTCAAAGTCGCCTGCACCCTATGTATGATAATATCGACCCTGTTTCCAGAAATGGGTACATAAAACTTCTCTTCTCCTAGCATATTCATCATGTCATGTTGATATCTATCCGTGTCAAAAATGACTATCCCTCCCCCTTTGTCTGCTGGACGTATGGTAATGTCCCTATTCTTGCATAACAAATCCAGAGCTTCTCTCTGTCTAACAGTCAGGTTGTATTTGTTCCTATTACGGGGACAATATTGTCCCTTCATCTTATACAGATCATCCTCTACTAGTTTGCTGTAGGCCGCGACAAGGGGGTGTATTGGTGGTATAAATGTGCTAGGTTTCCTATATGTGTGGGTGGGTGCGGTGTCCATCCCATTGAACTGTATCCTTAATGACAAATTCCTAACAAATAATTTAAAATCTCTCAGTGTTTCTTCATATTTGCTATAGGTGGTGGGAATAAACGTAAGGCCTTTAGATAGAACTTGTAATTCATCACTATTCAACTCATAACTTGATAAGTTAAATATTAAGTCAATTTCCTCCCCTCCCACATCTTCTTGATGTTCCGGTTGGGCTGTCGGTCCGGAGATAATTTCCGTTTCTGACGCCCCATGCTGACGGAACGTGTCTTCACCTCCCTGGTGAATAATCGGATGGGGAAAGGGTGTTTACTATTAAAGGAATGTACTGGACTTGGAGTCAACTCATTGCCAATATCAGCATTGGAAAGATTACCAGTAATGACTGCTGTTGTATTAGTGGTCTTCCTCCGAACAACAGGTTCCGGATGAATAGCCTGTGTCTTATCTATAGCATTAATTTGTACAGTAGCTATATCATTATTAATATCTGTCATGTCTCCAACACTTAATACATCAACAACATCTGTCAAATCTTCAGTAACTACATTTTCAACAGTACCTGAAATTTCAATATCAGATGCAATAACATTAGCTGAACCAGTGTCCTTCCCTAAGGGAGTGACAGTATTGCGTCCATTGACAGTCTCTATAGATGTAAGGTTATTATTGGAAGTTGCACTGTTCCTGGGCCAAGTGAAGATGTTGCCCACTCTAAAATCATTGCTGTCCCTCTGGAGTTTAGCCCTCTTCTGATTAAAGAGGCGTCGCTCATACTGTAAAACATTGTCCAGTACTAAATTGAGTGCATTATCAACTACTGAGGCAGGATAATTGGTATAAATCGCTAACTGTTGATTCTGTATATCCTGCCTCAAAACATCCTCTATTGGATTAAAGAATCTGTTCATTAACCTCATGTAATTGAGGCTTACCTCGATGTTCAATTGCTGCCATTCAAACAGCAGCTCCGGATAGAGGGTAGCCGTGGTCGGCATCTTGAGCACTCTTAGTCCTCTGGGAATGAGTCGCGTTCCGTCAGCAGGGGGCGTCAGAAACGGAAATTATCTCCGGACCGACAGCCCAACCGGAACATCAAGAAGATGTGGGAGGGGAGGAAATTGACTTAATATTTAACTTATCAAGTTATGAGTTGAATAGTGATGAATTACAAGTTCTATCTAAAGGCCTTACGTTTATTCCCACCACCTATAGCAAATATGAAGAAACACTGAGAGATTTTAAATTATTTGTTAGGAATTTGTCATTAAGGATACAGTTCAATGGGATGGATACCGCACCCACCCACACATATAGGAAACCTAGCACATTTATACCACCAATACACCCCCTTGTCGCGGCCTACAGCAAACTAGTAGAGGATGATCTGTATAAGATGAAGGGACAATATTGTCCACGTAATAGGAACAAATACAACCTGACTGTTAGACAGAGAGAAGCTCTGGATTTGTTATGCAAGAATAGGGACATTACCATACGTCCAGCGGACAAAGGGGGAGGGATAGTCATTTTTGACACGGATAGATATCAACATGACATGATGAATATGCTAGGAGAAGAGAAGTTTTATGTACCCATTTCTGGAAACAGGGTCGATATTATCATACATAGGGTGCAGGCGACTTTGACTGATTTGCTTATGAATGAAGTAATTGATCAAGCTTTATTTGAATTTTTGTATGTTGTACATCCATTATTGCCAGTTATCCAGGGCCTTCCCAAGGTTCATAAGGACCCCATTGTTCCACCTATGAGACCAATTGTGGCAGGCAGAGGGTGGTCTACTGAACCACTCTCTGTTTATGTGGAGGGTAAATTAAGACCTGTGGTAGAAGCCAACTGTCATATACTCAAGGACACTAAGCAATTTTTGTTGGACCTTTACCAATACATCAACTCTTGTACATGCACAGAGGATATTCTTTGGGTTACAATGGACGTCCAATCACTCTTTACAGTCATCCCTAATGTGGAGGGCCTTGAGATGATTGGCACTTACTTGAGGAGATCAGGGTCAATGACAGTCCCAGATATTGACCTAGTTCTTCTTTTATTAGAGACTGTCTTAGTGTCAAATGTGTTTTTTTTTTCAGGAACGGACCTTCCTTCAGCGAGATGGCGTAGCTATGGGCACTTCTTGTGCCAATAGCTACGCCAATCTTGTTATGGCTGAATGGGAGCACAGTATCCTCTTTCAGAATGTAATGTATCAGGAATATGTACCATTCTACAGGCGTTTTGTTGACGATCTTTTTCTTGTTTGGAAAGGTACACCTATACAATTAGAACACTTTTTTAGAGAGATTAATACAGCTATAGAGTTCCTGAGTTTCACTATGGAATGGTCTGACACACGTATTCCATTCCTGGATGTATATGTTGAAAAGTTAGTTGATGGGATGGTGAACACTGGACTGTATCGCAAGTCCTGTCACAGGAACACCCTTTTACACCGCCATAGCATGCACCCTGGATTTGTCTACAGGAATATTGTCCGTGGACAAGCGATGCGTACATCTGGGTACACACCTTGTGATTCAGCATATAGAATGGGATTGAAGGATCTAGAGAATAGATTGAGAGAATGCAATTACAGCACTTTGGACCTTAGAGTAGGCATGGACGATATCATGACCCTTAGAGATACTAGAGCTATGCCATATTTCTCCGATGGAGCGGATGGACACTATTCAGCTAGTATGAATGATGAGCATACTACTGTTAGTTTGTATAGACAGAGTCAACAAGTTGTCTTTCCTGTCTATTATACCAAAGACATTGGTTTTGTTAAAGACATTTTTATTAAACATTGGCATGTATTATCAGTAGACCCTAAAATTAAAGAGATTAGTGGGGATAGACCAAGATTTGTGTACCGTAACAAGAAGAATCTTAAGAATCTTCTATGTTATCCAAAGACTATACATCAACAGTCATCAGCACAGGGACCTTATAATGCCCCATGCAACAGATGTAATTTTGCTCTTACATTCTCACAGATCCATCTTTTGTGCATCCCATGGGATTAGGTGAGTACACTATACGTGCATGTGGTAGCTGCATGTCCAAGGATGTGGTGTATCTAGCAACCTGTGCAGCCTGTTCAGCATTTTATATAGGCAAAACGAATCGCTGCCTTAGGGACAGGATTCGTGAACACGTCTACCACATCAGGAAGGGCCATTTACACAATGCACTTGCTAAACATACACATGAAAATAACTCACAACACCTTTTCAAATTTAGGATATTAGAACAGATTTCTAGAACACACAGAAGGGGAGATGTTGAGAATTATACGGAGGCTAGAGAGACACACTGGATTATCAAGTTTAGAGCTGATGTGTCACCGGGACTTAATGGCAAGGTTCCATTACGTCCATTGTTAAAGTTGAGAAGGTTGAGACATTATAAATGAGTCACTATGCATTAGAGGATGATTATTGATTAATATGATGTATGTTTTTTATATATATTTTTTATATATATTTGTTATATATATTTTTTCATATATATTATATATATTTTTTATATTTTATATATATTCATATTTTTACTTCATTTGATACTGATGTTTGTATATTGCTTTATAAACATTATGAGATTTGTGTTTTATACATAGGGCTATCAAATTGCTATTTATTAAGCTTGTTTTGAAACTGTGTTTCAATATGGGTCTATGCACCTTTAAGCAGTGCTTGCTAGTTTGGCGCCCTTTTATATATTTAAGCAATGTATAGTGTGTGTTTGTTTGTATTGAGGTCTGAAGAAGCTACTCAGCGAAAGCGCTAACTGATTATATTGCAATAAAACCCTTGCTTTTATCTTTGGACAACGTTGGAGCACTTTGTTTTATGGTTTGACTCTACTTGGTTTATGGAACTTTGCAGCAACGTTTGGTACCCCTTCATTGTTTTGCTCTATGGTTGCATTTTCATTTATTAGTTAAAAGTTTGCTTAAAATTAACACAAACTTATTAAAGTTGTTTTATACTGTCTCTAGATACCTACATGTGTTGTTCATACAAAGTGTTGTTAAAATACTCGATTAACTACAAAAAATGTACACAGTTATTTCAGGCCAGAGGTTAAAAAATCCATTTAGCAATACTCTTCCAAAGTGCGAATAATATTCTACACTAAACCACCAGTTTTTATATCAGGGCCAAACAGCAAGTCATCTACATAAACTTTTTAGTTTTAAAATGCAAGTTAGTGAGATGACTTTGTTTAGTCCTGGTGCCCTACTAGCATTGAGCCTCAGTTGCCAAAGCAATCCCAGTTGTTCCAACAATAATTGGAACAGACCCCCTCTTAAGTTGGGTACAATCTGATCAAAAATTCTAAAAACAAAAAAAATGTCCAGAATTATCATTGCAATGCCTTGCCAAAGCATTCTCCTGATTGCCTTTGGCAATACTGTGTACATGCTCATATAGCCTTTCCTTTAGTCTTCTGTCGGTTTTTCCGACATAGAAGGCTGGGCATGTCTGACACTGAGCTAAGTACACCACTGCCTTTGAATTACAATTAAACCACCCACTAACTTTACAAGTACTTCTTTGAATCAAAAAGGTGCTATCAGTCACCATAAACTTACAAAAATTGCAAGCCTCACATTTGAACATTCCAGGTGTTCTAAGACACATGGCCTTTCCATTTTCTAGGAAGGCTTTTAAATTTTTACCTCTCCTAAACTCAAACCCTCTACCCCCTCAGCAGACCTACTACCTGCTAAGTATCTTCAAATTGCAGCCAAAGTTATTGCTTACCCTATCTCAATCCTAATTAACAGAACCATAAAAGAAGGTACCATCCCAACCATCTGGAAAATCTCCCATATTATCCCCCTTCATAAGGGTGGGAACTCTACAGAACTTTCCAACTTTCAACCAATTGCCCTACTGTCTCCCTTGGCTAAAATCATAGAAAAATGCATCCACCGCCAACTACTTGACCACCTTCTCTGAAATGGCCTATTAGCTTGCTCTCAGCATGGCTTTCGACCCTTCCATAGCACTACTACTGCCCTCCTTTCATTTACTGACCACATCAACAAAAACCGTAACAATAATATCCTGTCCTCCGCTATCTTCATTGATCTTTCAAAAGCATTTGACATGGTTAATCATCAAATACTTTTGAATCTTCTGAAATCCCTCTCACTTAACACTCAAGCACTACAGTGGTTCAAGTCCTACTTAGATAATAGGCAACAGGCAGTGCTCTGGGAAAACACTCTATCCACCTCTCTTCCTGTCTCCCTTGGTGTACCCCAAGGATATATCTTAGGCCCTCTTCTTTTCTCCATCTGTATCAACAATCTAGCTATTAGTATTCCCCAAGCTGTAACCATACAATATGCTGATGATTCCACTTTAATCTCCTCAGCTGCAGCACCATCTGAACTCCATGCCCTCACCCAAAGGGTCTTTGAGCTTGTAGAAGATTGATTTTTACAGCGCTCTCTCTTCCTCAACCCTAAATAGACCAAACTACTGCTATTTACTCCTACACAAAAGTCCACCCCATTTCATTTCTCTATAAAATCCAAAAACGGCACAGTCATATCTCCAGACACAACAACCAAACTCTTAGGGGTTACTATTGTTCACAACCTTAACTATGATACTCATATCAATACCACAATAAAATCGGTAAACCGAAAGCTAGGCTCCCTCTACAAAATTAAGCCCTTCCTCATTCCTAAAGCCAGAACTACTATTGCCCACACCCACCTCATCTCTGCTCTCTTCTATGCCTCTCCTATATACACAAATCTATCAAAAACTAACCTCAACACGCTGTCAATCTCCTACAACAGTATAGCCAGATTTGCTACTGGCTCCCCATTTAGAACCCACCACTGCCTAAATTTAAACCAACTCGGTTGGCTGGAACTACACAATCAGTTCTTATTTCAGCAACAACTAATTATTTCCCATAAAATCCTTTATTATCCAGAGAAAACACCAATTCTTACAAATATCAGTCCATACAAAAATCTTTCCAATCTACGCTCAGCTAATAAACTACTAGTATCCACATATAAACCCAATAATAAAGCAGGAGTTTCCCTTTTCTCTAATACTGTGGGTAAAAGCTGGAACCTACTGCCTGGTGACCTCACTTGTATCTCCTCTACTTTACTTTTCAAAAAGAAAGTTCAATTTTATCTTACTAGCCACTGGCTCTGTCCCTGTACCAACCCTGACTAATACTTTCTCCTCCTGTTTTCAGCATCAATAATTTTTCCTAAGCTATTCCACCTTACATTATTGTCACTTCTAAGGTTACTACCTCTAAGTGGGACTTAGCATACCCAAGATAGACTTAACAGACATACTACCTGCTTCTGCTTGAGGGGTAACTTCCCCTTTACTAGTCTCTCCCATTCCTGATTTTCTTCTCTTCTATTACTAGTCTCTTTTCCCATTCCTTACTTATGACTCTTCCATAACTAGTCTCTTTTCCCATTCCTTACTTATGACTCTTCTATAACTAGTCTCTTTTCCCATTCCTTACTTATGACTCTTCTATAACTAGTCTCTTTTCCCATTCCTTACTAATGACTCTTCTATAACTAGTCTCTTTTCCCATTCCTTACTTATGACTCTTCCATAAATAGTCTCTTTTCCCATTCCTTACTAATGACTTTGTTGTTCTGGGAATCTCCCTCTTCCTTCTATTACTTTCCCACAGTGTAAAAAAAACCTTAATAGTGAAAACAGGGGGAGAGGTATTTTATCTGTATTTTATCTTAACTGAACTTTAATGTATCTGTAACTGAACTTTAATGTTTTGTAACTGTTGTTGTATTTTTAATCTTAAAATTTTGTAATTTTAAATATTTTTAATCTTGTCTGATCCTTGTGGAGCCTTTCTCCCCGGGCCTCTACTGAAAATGGATATATATCCAGCTAGACTAGCCCGGTCAACAAATGTAAAATAAAATAAATAAAATAAAAATAAATAATAAATGTTACAATAGGTTTGCTCCCCACCTTCTCCATTATCTTTGTGTCTGAACCAAAAATGTTCCAGTTTTTCCGCAAAATGTTAATAATTTCATTAGCTTCAACACTAAATGGAGTGATGAAACTAATTCTATAGTTCTCAAGTGTATTGTCTCCTACTGGTAAACCATCCGTAGGTACCTATTTAGTGTAGCAGTGTAAGCCTTATTGACATTAGGAGTGCTGTTGTGTGAGAGCTTTGCCTCCAGTGACATTGTGGAAATACATCTCTCACATACCATATCAGTTTTTTTTGAGAATTAACTGGTTGTCAGTAAACATGACACAGTTTCTACATTGCCTCAGGATGCCCATATCTATCAAGCTGATAATAGAGATAGTGGGAAAGTTCTTATCCATGGCAACAGATCTTTTGCAGGTAGACTTCACAAAAAAACTCTTCATACATCCTAAGAACAACTTTCATTACCCCTAGAACCAAACTCCACAGCAATGCAAATGCCTTCTCTTCTCAGGCACTAGTCTTTGTCAGTCTCTTCCCAGCAACATTAAGGAAATCAACACATATTTCAAATTCAGAATGCAACTCAAAAAGCACTTCTTCATCCAGGCCAAATGTTCTTGCTTCAGTACAGGACATGTCACCTAACCTATCTCCTTTTCAAGTCTCCTCCTCTCTAAAGATTAATTGAAGACTGTCCCACTTTAGAAACTAATGTGTATACTATCAACTTGGGTCCCCAGGTCCCTAATTACTTCTTCTGTACTTAATGGATTACCTCCTATGTGGTAATTTGTGGGCACTTTGTTTTTGCCAAAGGGTATAACTATACACTTTTTGGCATTTAGTTTAAGGCCATGGCTCTGGCACCAGTTTTCCGTCTCTATGAGACCCTTTTGGAGGATGCTTGTGTCAGCTGGAGAGTCAATTATGGAGCCCAGTTTGCAGTCATCTGCGAACTTGGTCAGCCACAGTCCTCCCGTGTTAGCCTGTACCTCAGAATAATATATTCCGAATAAGAGAGGTCCCAGGACTGCGCCCTGTGGGACGCCACTTGTGACTGGTTTAGAGTCTGACATAGCTCCAGCAATTCTGACCATGTGGGTTCTGTCCTTGAGCCAGTTTGCAACCCATCTTATGACATAGGGGTTTATATCTAGGCTGTAGAGTTTGTCTACGATGCCCGAGTGGGGTATTGTGTCAAAGGCTTTTGCGAGGTCTAGGTAGGCTGTGTGGACCACCTTACCCTCGTCAATGGCTTTGGTGACTGTTTCAAAGAAATCTACCAGGTTCAGGAGGCAGAATCTGCCCTTGACAAAGCCAAATTGGGTAGGATCCAGTGTCTGTAGGTCTCCAATGTCTTTGTTTATGAGCTCCATAATGATCCTCTCCATAGCTTTGCAGACCAGGCTAGTCAGGCTTATGGGGCGGTAGTTTCCAGGGTCCATAGAGGCACCTCCTTTGTGGAGTGGGACTACTGTTGCTGTACACCATTCTTTGGGTACATATCCTGTAGTAAAGTGACAATAAATGTCAGCTATCAGCTCGTCTACAGGTACAGTCATTGCTTTTATACCAGATTTAATACATAAATCTGCAATGTGGCACAAGCAGCCCATGTTGAAGATTTGTGGATTAACCTCTTTTAATCTGGATAGCACAGAATTCTGCTTACCAATCATGGTGGCAGCATTGTCTGATGAATAAGTCACCGTGTTGTTCACAGGAATGTCAAACTTGCTCAGAGTCTGCATTACACAGTCATAAATGGCTTGGGCCAGTTCCACTGATACAAGCAGGCATGTCAAGGAATCTAACAACATTTTTACCAATGCTGTGGTCAAAAAAGCCAAGTAAAATGACAAGCAACTTGTCATCTCCTGTATCTGTACTCTGGTCAAGGTACAAACGGTATGGCACTTTCTGACAAACTTGTGCAACATTCTGCTGCTACTTTGGCCCCATTACATCTCTTAAAATACAAGCAGCCTTTGTTGGTCCACAAGTCATTTTTTGTACCACCTCTGGATCCATGCAGTACCTCTTCATATACTTCAGGAAATGATCCCCAGTCATAAATGGCAAGTTGTGCTCAGCAAGTAGAGTCATAAAGGCTACTTCGGCCTCTAATACTTTAGCATTGGTTTGCTGAGTGGCAAACATTTCTATCACCTTCCTCCCAGTCGAATGCTTGGTGTTCATCTTATGTTTTTCAGTGTCCATATACCACTGTAGATCATTCCTTCCTCCATGTCCTACATTAATATTAGTAGCGCATGTCTTGCACAATGCATAGCCTAGACCATGCCTGCTTTCCATCACCCAATCAAAGGTGACCTTCCAGCTACTTTGGAAGGTGGTCATTCACTTCTTCTTTTCAGAGGCAGCATCTTCAGAGAAAAAGAGTATAATTAGAAATCAAGGGAATTCACAGGTGTACTATGATGTTATAGTTTTCCTTACAGTAAAACATCACTTGTATGATGACAAACAGCAGCCCAAAAAAAATATTACCCTTCTGAGTTGTTGCACTATAACAGTGTAAGAACATTTGCGTTGCACTCCCTTCCATCGTGGGTTGTATCATGCTGTTGTGTGATTCTGCCATGACTTTGCTTCTGAAGAAAACTTATGATTCAGATAAAAAGTGAGAATGCAAACCAGAAACCTCTTTAAATGTGTGCAACTCAGTAAGGCCGAGTAATACTAAGCAACATACATAGTCATAAAATGTGAATAAGCATTATTGCAAATCAGGTTGTGCAATAAAATTCATGTTCTGAAATCACTTTTGCAATGTAGTCCAAGTTTCATACAATTCTACCTCATTCAAAAGAATACTAGACCTTGGTCCAGAGTATGCCTTGCTTCTTAAACACAAAATGCTGTACACTTGACAGATATGCCCAGCCCTCATGTCCCTGCCTAGCACAGTATGTTCCAATATTGCTCATACAAACTTAGAAAGTTGCTAGAATAACAGGTTTTGCAGTAGCATAACTTTTCTGAAAGGTATGAAGCCTGAAACGCAAATGTCTGTCATTGTCTAACTTCAAACATTAATTTGCAGTCAATCCATCGGAAAGCCACAGTTTTATGAAAAATTGACTAAATATGAGAAAAAAATCTAAGATATGCTGTGAAAATCTGTACAGTTGAGAGACGTGCCCCAGCTCTGATACCCCTGCCCAGCACATTACCTTCATATTGCTCATACAAACTTAGAAAGGTGCTACAGTAACAGGTTTTACAGTAGCATAACTTTTCTGAAAGGTATGAAGCCTGAAACATAAATGTCTGTCATTGTCTAACTTCAAACATTAATTATTTGCCATCAATCCATCAGAAAGCCACAGTTTTATTAAAAACGGACTAAATATGAGACCAAAAAAATCAAAACATGCTGTGAAAATATGTACAGTTGAGAGATATGCCCCAGACCTGATACTCCTGCCCAGCATATTACATTCCAATATTGCTCATAAAAACTTAGAAAGTTGCTAGAAGAACAGGTTTTGCAGTAGCATAACTTTTCTGAAAAGTATGAAGCCTGAAATGCACAAACACATACATTCATACAGTGGCGGATTTAGGCATGGGCGCAGGGGCGCGCGCCACCCCCTTTTAAAATGTGTTTTTTTTTTTTTTTTTTTGGAAATCGGAAAAAAATACCACCAAAATGATCCATTTTCCGGTTTCGACTTATATTTTTTTTATTGCACTATGAAAAAGAAAATCCACTGTGTTTTCCATTTCATAGTGCAGTAAAGAATATAAGTTGAAACCCAAAAATGTAAAGTACATTTGGCGGTATTTTTCAGATTCAACTTCTGAAGGTGCGTTTTTTCTTTGCAAAGAATTGTATGCTGTCGCCAAACGTGCCTACATCTCAAGATGCAATTGGAGTTTGCTGTCATCATGTGATTTTTCTAACGCTTCTCCTCCAACAGCATCTCCCTAGGTGAATTAGGCGCGTTGGTGGGTGCGAGCGTTGGGTGACACGTTTTAATAAATTGTTTACTTAACCTTTTTTATTATTAATTTAATCTTAAAGGAGTCCGACTTTGCAGAGTGTGCAGAGACCTGCTCTTCCACTGTGAAGGCTTCAAGCTGCAGGTTCTGTTTCACCCACAGGTGATTTACTACAAGAGGTGACGCTCAGAACAGATTTATGAAACACTAATTCTACTTACAGGTAATATCTTTGAATAAGCAATGTAATTGAATTGGTCCGGGTCAAAAAGTAGCAAAAGATGGAGCTGAGGTTTTCCGTTATGGAGTGCAAGTGTTGGCAGAATGATAACTATTTTAATGCAATGAATATGGAAAGTGAGACAGATATGTTGTGAGGCAAAAATTGCTGTCGCACTCTCAGTAAGAATTCATACTGCGCTGTGTAGTAAAAGTACCTAATATTCATGTTCCTACTGTGATCTTCACGAAAAGCGCTTAAATTGACACAACATTTTAAGGCGTTATTCCTTCCCAAAATAAATATGTTGTTCCAACTACCGCTAACGAATGCCCCACCATGACATTTTATAGCTTATTTTCCCAGGTTTAATATCAGTTTATTCACCAGTTTCCCCTCACCCGGTTACACCTGTCAAAATCTAGATTCCACTCACTTCGCTACTTGATTCTCTGTCAGCAATTCAGATTTGACAGCCAAGAACTTGATCTATGTGAAAAAATACCAAAACGACATTATGCCAACTTTCAAATTTAAAATGATGGATATGACCAAGTTAGTACTTTTAATTAATCAACCACTTCAATTTTGATCAGCCTTAGCCACTGAGCCAACACTTCAACAAAATCAGGCATTATCCAACTGGACCCCACTGATCAAACTGCACATCCATGCCATGTAGTGGCAATTAATAAAATCAGAGAACCCAGGTGAAGTACAATCCAGGAACGAAGATAAAATCCACAGTCAAACGAATCCGGTCCTTATTTATTATTTCAGCCCCACAAGATGTCCACTGCTATATGCCGTGCATGTTCATTTTCTCTATTTTAACACAAGTAGACATTAACGTGAAAGAGACGGTAGAAGGAAAAATGCAACAATCTGCTTTTGTGCCTTGGCTTTAAATTGCAGATTTATTGTACAGTAGAATAGTCTCTGGAAAGCAGTGACAGAATATAACGGAATTCCATTTATGAGCACTGGACAAGCTGCCCATAGCATCTGTTCTTCCAGTCATGTCTGTGCATGCCGCACAATTTAAAAGACGGTACAGTATTTGTTTTGATCATCTTATTGCTGTCTGTGAGTGCACTAGTGAATGTATTGCTGATTCTTTTTGCTGCCAGAGTGTTTAATTTGTCTTTCTGCTGGTTCTTATTGCTCTGTGTGCAGCTGGGTTGCTCTGTGTGTTGCCAGGTTGAATGTCTGGCTCATACATTTGGTCTGTTCCTCTTACAATTTGTGGTTTTCTGGCAAATCAGTGAGAATTTAATTCACTAAATAATGATAGCCATTTAAATTTCAGTCTTCGTACCTTCAGGAAACACAAATCATGTTTTATTCTAGTAACTTTATAAGATTATGCAAGCAATATTTAACATTTGTTCCTGGTTTTGGGCTTTTGATCCCCCAATAAATTTTGGTTTTTACTAGATTTCTTGTGCTGCAAAGGATTTAGTTGATTGTCAAGCGAATTTTACAAGGAGCTAAGAGCTTTTGGGAAAGAGAAGTTCTGCTTATGCCCAATTTGCATTGCTAGTAACACAGCAGATAGTATACTTGCTTTTGATGCAGAAGGCTGTGGGTTCTAATCCCACAGTATGTAGATGGATTGCTGATATAGTACTATGTTGTATTTTAAAGGGGGTGGATGCTGCAGTCCTGTGTAGATTCTCCTTTGGAGGATATAAGTTTCATCATTCCTAGGTAATCGGTTTGCCATCTATTCCCTATTGCAATATTACTAGCTTATCATTTTTTTAATGTAACATGGGCAATTTATTCTTCAAGGGCAACAGGCACTTTATTTGTAGATGAAATAATGAAATATAAAGTTGTTTGCTAGCAGCAACTTCATTAGTTACAGATCTCTTTAATATGGATTTAGATGACTTGCAGAGATTGTGCATATTTACTGATATTGCTGGGTTGTAATGATAGAAGTTCCAGTAGACTTTGATGGAAATGTTCTGAATTGGGCAGTTTTGTCATTGTTGCTTTATGTATTAAATGTTCAAAATAATAAATTAAAAACATTCTCTAACAAATGTGCTGTATTATATAAGGAATATAATTTAATACAATCAAGAAGGTGAATCAAAGAACATATGTATGTCTGCATGCTCCTAAATATGTGTGCAAGTGGCCTATGATTTGAAAAGAGCCCAAAGTTAAACTTTTTATCCATCACTGGCCAGATGCATTTTCTTTGAATGTGAGTTTCAATGCTGTTTCAATGAATGTGAGTTTAAAGGGCAGAGAAGTTTTAATGCTAAGTCTATTTTCATTGTGAGACTGTTTTCCTTTGTTTAGCAGATTTCTATTATCAGTGTTTGTGCCATAAAATTTTAAAATAAATATTTAAATGAAATCCATAATAGTAAATGTAGAAGTAAAGCATAGAGCAGTATGCACATTAGTGTTTATGGTAAATGGGGAGAAATGGGCAAGTAATGGGACACTGGAATGACTGTGGGGGGTCTGTGTATTGGGAGTTCTATTTGAACATGATTTTTGTTGGGGGGGCTGAAAACTCAGACATTCCTGGGCAGCACAGATTCTAGCTGTGCCACTGCTTTTGGTGAAGTTAAGGCGCTATTGTAGAATATTGTGTCAGATATTTGAACTGAAGCCCAAAGATGACAGCACTTTATATGTTTGAATGTAAATATATCTCCCTATTTTTCTCTCAGTGAGGGATTTGCAGACCTAATGGTTCTTTTCTTCTGAACTGAGAATTTTAAATTTGTAACTGAATAAGAAAATACATAGTTTGACAGTTTTGTTTGGGCTGAACTGCCTATTGATAGACATGTAACTGCAGTCAAAAACTGACCACAGTGTCAATTAAATTCAGTTTTATTTGACCCTAAATAGATTATGAGACACTCATACTGGCCGACTTTTCAACCAACAGCCCTGATCCATCCATTCACAGCCCTCTTTTTTTTTTTTTCCCCCATTTGTGCACAAGGCATCGGGTTGTCACTTCAGCAACAACCCTAGTGTCCTTAGCAAACTGAAATGATGATTAAAAATATAATTGAAATATAAAAGAAAAAATATATAATTGAAATAGATGCAATGAAAAGAGAACATGTGAAAAATAATAAAAAATCAACTTATTTACATTTTAAGAGCTGTATGCACAGCAGCCAGTAACAAGTGATTGAACATGATTTTTAATTGGTCGTAGTTGTTTTAAAGTTTCCAGGTAACTCAATACTGTTTGTGTATATTCATGTAGCTCTCCTTAATGTGAAAGTTTTACTAACAGCTGCATCTAGAAAGCTCATGTCATGGTTAATAATGCTGTAATTAAGAGTATATTGATGAATTGACATGATTCTGTATTTACAACAGATATTTGTTAAAAATGTCATCATTAAATGTGTGACAGACCCTTTTAATGTGGAACATGCAGTTTAAATAAAGTACATTTGAGAGGATTATGTTGGGTTGGAACTGGAAAGAAACTGACACTTTCATTACACAAAACGAGAAAATTGAAGCTGAGTAGCTGATTAAGAATTGTAGATGTTTTGGGGATGGTAACAAAGGCAGAGTTGCAAGAATAGATGGAGGATGGGGAAATAAGGTAAACGTTTTATTGCTTTGGAAAATGAGGTGGTTTATATCCTCACTGGCATGGATTTTATCCTGTGTAGTAGTTCAGTTATACAGAATGTTTCTGGATTGGTAAGGAGCTTCTGTGATGGATGCCACATATGAGGTGAATGTTTTGTGCCTCTGAGTGCTTGAATGTGTTTTTTGATAATGCAGAGGTGAGTTATGGAAAAGGTGGTTGTATATGTGAGTTGATAGGAGCTTAATCAGTGACTGCTAATCATTTATGGTACCTAAGCATTTGGGAGTACATTTACCATTTGAAGTAAGAAATGTAGAATGCTTTGATGGTAGTATAGAGCTCATGTGATGAATGGTATGTCTGAGGTGAACATGCTGTGGCTTTAGGCGAGATTCTGACCTTTTTAATAGTGCATAGGAGCTAGCTGAGCAATAGCCAGGGAACAGGAGGTTTGCATATCAGGACTGATAGGAGCTTAATCAGTGGTTGGTATTCATTTTATGGTTGTTAGGCATTTGGGAGTACATTTAACATACAGAGTAAGAGATTCGGTTTTGAATTGTTTGAAGGCACCTATTGGAATGTGTAGCAGAGAGAATGAGCCAGGGAAAGGTTTGACACATTGGGCAATAATTTTATTTTGCTTTCTTGACTAAAAATGTGTTTTATGGCATAACCTGCTTTTATCTGCTGATTTATGTGGGTGGCAAATATCAATGATGCATCTATCCAGAGGCTGAACTGTTGTTGCTAATGGTGTAAACTGTTTCATTAGGCTACTAAGCCAGAAGATATAGTAAACCTACTGGCTGATTAAATTCAGCTTCAACTTTACCCCTCTCTCCCCCTTAACCTTCCCTCAGAAATACCATCTAATATAACCCCCTGATATCACTAGGGAACAAGGTCCTTGAGGCCAAGAACACTGCATCAATGGGTCCAGACAGTATCTCAGTATGCCTTCTAAATAGCATGAAAGTGACCTGCCAGAGCCTCTGGAATTGCTATTTAACTATAGCTTCTAAACAAGCTTTTTGCCGCATGAATGGAGAACAGAAAATTCTTACCTCTGCACAAAGGTAGGCCGTCTACAGACCCTGGAAACTACAGACCCATAAGTCTCACTAGTCTTGTATGTAAATCCATGAGAAGAATTATCATGGAAATGATCAACAGTGATATAGTAAACCTCCAAACACTGGATCCAACCCGGTTTGGTTTCATCAAGGGCATATTATGCCTACTCAACCTGGTAGACTTCTTTGGGAAGGTCACCAAAGCAATGGATGAGGGCAAAATGGTTCAAACTGCCTACCTTGACCTGGCTAGGGCATTTGACACAATACCCCATTTAGGCATTGCTGACAAACTCAAAAGGTTGGGTACAAACTCATATGTTACCCAGTGGATAGCCAACTGGCTCAGACAGGACCCAGGAAGTTAGAACTGGGCAGCCACCTCTACAAATAGGCCAGTTACAAGTGGAGTCCCTCAGGGATCAGTCCTTGGACCACTCCTTTTGGCATTTACTTCTCTGAAGTCAAGGCCAATGTCAGTGGTCTCTGGCTGATAGAAATTTGCAGATGATTGCAAATTAGGAGCTGTCATTGAATCTCCAGGAGGGCTGACAGACTGGTGTCAGAGCCACGGACTAAAACTAAATGCCAAGAAATGCATGATAGTATCCTTCAGGAAGTCATCCACCCCTGGTAACTATCATATTGACAACATACCCCTTAGAGTTGAGCCAGCAGTCAGGGGCTTGGGAACATGCATGGATAGTAATCTAGCCTTTGACTATCATGTGTCTACAGTAGTGAGGAAATCCTATGCTGAGCAACTTATAAACAAAGGTATGGCATCTAAGTTCAAATAAGTCATTGTTCCACTGTATTTGGCATTCAGAAGACCTGTCAACTAGAATACCCCTTTGGTATGTACTTAACTATGTCCTACCTCTCAACCTCTTAGAGCAAGAAATCTGGACAAAGGCATTTATAAAAGTGGGACAAAGGCCCAAAAGTAGGGACAATTTTTAAATATTGCTCTTACAAACTTAGAAAGTTAGTAGAACAGGTTTTGTATTAGCATAACTTTACTGAAGGGTATGAAGTTGGAAACTCAAATGTCATTATTTTCTAACTTCAGTCTTTAGTGATTTGCCACTAATTTGCCAGAAAACCACAATTTTATGAAAAAACAGACAAAAAATATGTGGCAAAAATCTGGACATTCTGGAAAAATTGTGCAGTTGAGAGATATGCCAGGCATATCTAACTACTGGAACGTCCACAGACGTTCCTCACTAAAAGAATACAGGGTTAAGTAAAATGTCCTATGCAGACTGCCTTAAGGTTCTATTCCTGTATTCTGTCTCTTACATGCTTTTGAGTTGAAAGCTATTCCTGATATGCAGGGCATTGTCAGACCCCACTGTGCTGGACCTCCTGCATATCCACAAAACAAACAGTACCAGAATTACCTGTTCTAAAGACTTAAACCTTACCTGTGATATAAATTGGATCTGCTGGAGAGAGAGGTATGTATCCCAGAGATTACCCAGTCTCTTCAAGTGCTGTGTGCTGCACAAGAATTACCTGTTTCTTCTGCCATATCTACAGCAAAATCATATGCAACTGAATGTACATTGATGTCTTTCCACACGTCAGAGCTTCTTAAGATGGTCTTTTCACAACCAACAAACGTAGTGTCCCACTTGACCGCTTACACCCAACCCAGTCAACTAACCGGACTGCGCCCCCCCCCCTTTGCAAATTCCTGGATCCGCCACTGTTCATATCTCTTCTCTGCCTTTTACTTCTTAACATTTTAGAGCAAGAAATCTGGACAAAGGAGCAGATGTGGGACTAATGGCCAAAAATGGGAACACTTTTTAAATATTGCTGTTACAAACTTCAAAGGTTGATAAAATAATAGATTTTACATTGGCATGAATTTTCTGAAAGGTATGAAGTCTGAATCTCAAATGTCTGTCATTACTTTCTGACTTTAGTTGCAAATAATTAAAGACTGATCTGCCAAAAACCCACAATTTTATTTGTGTGGTGCAGCTCTTAAGTAGTTAAGCAAGTCATAATGCAATAAGTTTGGAAACACTTTCATAGTACTGCATTATGGAAACAGCAAGTCTGTTAGCCATGCTGTATGAAGATATATGAACAGAATATGATATATTTTTATCTTGGAAGTGAGATGTAATATATCCCTGTCTTAAACTACGTCTTAGTACTGAACATTGATACAAACCTTGAATTCATTAAGCAAAATAATTACAGACAATAAGACAAATGTCATTCTTTTGAACTTATCAAGCAATAAATAAAAATAAAAAAAGTTTATAAACCTCATTAGATTAAAGTGGAATAGTATACCTGTGTTACTGGCATTTTAAAATAACTGTTGATATCAAAGGGAAACTGCACAAACATGTCAGAGAATAATGCATTATTGATCATTTAGTCTATTGGAAAACAGCTCATGCTACTAGACTTACCTGGGGAAAAAAGATAAATCTTAGTTCAGCAGAACGGGACCGGTAACTCAGACCACAGATCTCCTGGGAATAATTTACTCTGTATCTGTTGAGCTGGGGCCAAACTCCATCTCTTTTTCAAGCTTGGATGGATCCACAACTTCCCTTAATCTCTCCCGTCTCTTGTCTCTCCCTCAGCAAATAAACGAACATTGCGAACGTCTTCTCTTGACCTCCCAGTCCGACAGAATAGTAACACCACCATTCCTGCAGCTCCTGCTGCCTTGATATGCAGACTAAGCGGACCTAATTGAGAACTGGAAGCACACCAGGTCCGCTGCAGCCACTACATGCAAAACAGGGCAGTAAAGCAATGCTCTGATTGGCTAAAATTTCTACAGCTATAACAGAGCTTGCTTTACCACAAATCCAGGAGTACTTTCACCCAAATAGGGCACTTGGGAAGGTAATCTGATTTTAGCTTAAAAATGGGTGTTTTCAGTTAATTTGGGACAATTGAGAGCCATGCCATGAAGAGCTCAGTGTCTCTCCAGTAAGTGATTTACAACTGTATATGCTTATTTATGTTGAATTGTGTTACACAAACATCTAATATGACTTATCCTTTATCACTGGAGGTTACTATGGCACGCTAGCACTGTTTGTCTGCACCAAGTTGTTTTTAGTATAATAGTATGTACTATCTGCATAGCTGCACCTTGTTAACTAATATTCCTGTGTATGTGTTATGCGTAGACAACTCATACTGGTGTCTAATTATTTCTATATAATTGTGGTTTTACTGGTGGATAGAATCACATTAGAGACCCAGGACAGAGTGCTGCTCACTATATTTTTATCTGTGACTGCATACCTGTCAGCTGAGGTCCCTTCTCACTGATGTGTTTTTCCAATTGGCTCAGTATCTACATATACTAGTAGTTGATTCAATACATATTTTCCTGTATGCAGTAGCTATTTGCTCAGTTTGTTTTTTGTAATCTTTATAATATATATTTACCATCTCAAAGTGCTTACTCCTCTCTGTACTCTTCTTTTCTAGACCTAACACCCCTCTGAGTACTCAACTGCTGTACCACCTTTATCTTTTCTCTGACCGGTGGATACATTGTTATATTCGGCTGCTGTACCACCTTTATCTTTTCTCTGACCGGTGGATACATTGTTATATTCGGCTGCTGTACCACCTTTATCTTTTCTCTGACCGGTGGATACATTGTTATATTCGGCTGCTGTACCACCTTTATCTTTTCTCTGACCGGTGGATACATTGTTATATTCAGCTGCTGTACCACCTTTATCTTGTATCCAACCGGTGGATACATTGTTATAAGAAAAGCACAGTCCGGGTCTGAACTGTCTGCAAACACAAACAGCTAAAGTTAACTTTGAGTATGTGTCTCCCTGTTTGAACTAATATTCATTATCCCCTGAAGAGCACTCTGCTTTGGCTTGTAAGCACCCCCCCCCCCACACACACACACTCATCTTCCATTTCTCTTTTATTCCCTTGTGTAAGCAAATAGTATCCATAACTGATCAAATACTGTGTGTTTGTTAATTTAAACTGAGACCACAGTAGCCTACTGATACAAGGTTATCCTGTTCTTCCACCTGAGAAATGGTTAAGAAATGACTTACAGCTTCACAGCAGTCCTTGGTTAGTTCTGATTGTTTCTTAAACACAAACTTGTCTTTGCTTGGATCTTGGCTCATTCCGCTCACTCCCTATTATATCCTGAATAGTCATCATGTCTACCAAACCTCTTTCACTTCTAATTCAAATGCTAGTACTTATTACAATATCTTACCTAACCTATCTCACCCAACATCTCAGTGCAAATCACCCACCCCCATTTCATACAACTAACCCAATCTCCATGATGCACACATATTCCTCAACCTGCATATCACCCAGTCTGTACCTCCTCAATAATAATATGCTCTTCACCTACAAACTCTTACCTAACCCCAAAAACTCTACTCACATCTATATTAGGCACATCTCCATAAAGCTTATACCCCATAGATTACATACTAAGCAACTCAAATACCTCTTCTGCCATCTCATCTCCATCCTTCTCTCTGGCGACATTCACCCAAACCCTGGCCCTTCTCCCCCACCTCCCACAACTGGTAAACCCCTCCATGTTTCAGCTCTAAATGCTCAGAGCATATGCAATAAAATTCCTAAGCTCCATGCCTGGCTTCTCCATAACCAACCCGATAATCTGGCCATCTCAGAAACCTGGGTCAAACCCCATATAAAAGACTCTGAACTAACACCACCCAACTACTCCATAATTAGGAAAGATAGAACACATAAAAAAGGAGGGGGAGTTGCTGTCCTCTATTCATCATTCCACTTAGTTACCCCCTATACCAAACCTATTCCCAAATTTGGCAAGGCAGAACTAATTCCAGCCCTACTTCATATAAACAAACATAAACTTACATGCATAGTCTCCCTTTATATCCCTCCTGAAGACAATATCTCAGCCCTTGAAGATATTCTCTCCTGGTTCTCTAACAACATCACTAATGAAACTATAATCCTGGGTGATGTTAATATTAACTGGTCAACAATTCAATCTCTTACAAACTCACTTAATATAAACTTGTACAACTTCACTCATCTTATTAACTCAACAACTATGCCTTCCAAGAACTTCCTTACTGGAAGCACCCTGGACTGGATTCTAGTTTCTCATCCATATTACATCTCTGATAGTGGCACTCTGCCCGACCCATTAGGTGACCACTTCCCCACTTTTTCCCACCGTTTTCCCTCCTCCATACAACTAACTCATACCTACACCTTCACTCACTGTCTAAAAAGCTTTAAGCCTATCACATTCCCAAATGCACTAAAAACTGAAATGGAACCCACTAAAAACCCTTACCTGAGAAACTGCTGTTACTTACTTTAAATCAACTTTCCTCAACTTAATTTGCCCCTCTGAAAACAAAATGCATAAGAAGCAATCCTGTACCTTGGCTAACCAAAAATACCTTACTAGCCATGAGATTCTGGGATAAAGCCTGGAAACGCTACTGCAAAAATAAAACCATCACCACCCTTAATTAATTTAAAACACTTCGTAACAAAGTAAAAAAACTTATCATCTCAGACCGCAAAGCCTACTTCTCTACACTCCAAACCAACCATAACACCAACCCCCAAAACATCTGGCATGGAATCTCCTCCCTTTTCAACCCTGGCAAAAAAGAAAACCCCTGCCCTGATCCAGATGCCTCTGACTTGGACTTAGCCACCCAATTTAACACCTTCTTTATCGATTCCATAAGTAAACCTACATCATCTTTCACTTCCCATTCAGCTTCCCCACCCTTATTTCCAGCTATCCCTCCCTCCCCTAGCATCTCCTGCTCCCAACCTCCTCATTTCTCCTTCAACCCCATCCCTGCAGCCATCATAAAAAAACTTCTACTAACATCGAAACCTGGCTCCAATGACCCTGATGATATACCCTCATATTTCTTAAAAGCTGCCACAGAAGGCATAGCTCTTCCCATCTGCATTCTTATAACTCGATCTATTGCTGAATGTCAAGTTCCCCAGCTCTGGAACAAGGCCTTTATTATTCCACTCCATAAAGGTGGTAATAATAGTAATATCACAAACTTTTGACCTATCGCTATCTTATCCCCCATTTCTAAACTTCTCAAAAAATGCATCCATCTACAACTTCTACCTTACCTCATAAGCAATTAACTTCTAACCCCTACTCAACATGGTTTCAGACCCGGCCACAGCACCACCACAGCTCTCCTCTCCTTCCTAGAAACAGTTAATAAGGTCCATAACTCTGGCCACATTGTGTCCACTCTCCTCCTTGACCTCTCTAAGGCATTCAACACTCTCTCTCATAACCTTCTTTTCACTAAACTCTCCAAACTAAATCTGTCCCACTCCTCTATTAACTGGTTTACCAGTAACCTCTCAAACAGGCAACAAGCAGTCAGATGGAAAAAAGCCACCTCCCCTTTTCTCAGTACTCCCACAGGTGTCCCCCAGGGTTTAATTTTAGGCCCCCTTCTACTCAATATATTCATAAACGATTTCTACCAAGCCATCCAAATGCCAACCTTGTCCAATATGCTGACGATTCAACAATAATCTGCTCTGCCTCTTCTAGACCCACCCTAGTTAAATGAACCCAAGATGCCTTCTCCTCCACTGAGCAATGGATGATGGACAACCATCTAGCACTCAATGCTACTAAAACTAAACTCATGATATTTACTGCTTCCAAAACCACCACCCTAGATAAAACCTCATTCTTAGTCACCAGTCAAAAAAATACTCCATTTGAAATAGTCTCTAATGCTAAACTACTAGGAGTCCTGATCGATGACCAGCTAAAGTTTGATAATCATCTACAAGTAAATATCAAAAAAACGCACAAAAAAATAGGCATGCTTTACCGCCACAACCATTACATCTCTCCCTCCACTAGGCTCACCTTTGCCAACACTTACCTTATCCCATCCCTCCTATACGGTGGCTTTATCCTTACTAACCTGCAATCCTCCCTCAAGACTTAACTCTCCTCTTGCTATAATAAAATAACAAAATTTGCAACCAGCTATAGATCCCCTTCCCATCACTGCACTGCCCTACACCAACTGAATTGGCTTGAGCTGTCCAATTACCTCATCTATATTCAACTTGTCCAAGCACACAAACTTATTTTCACCCCCCTCTCTTTGTCCCTCTCTTGCCACCACCTTTAAAATGCACCAACCAAATAGACTTTTGACATCTAATTCCCAAAATCTAATTGAACTGCATAAACCTGCCCATCCACCAGGCAAACTTCCAATGTCCTTCTCTCTAGCACGCCATTGGAATTCTCTCCCACCTCTCATCCGCACCACCAGCAGCCTCTCTTCATTCAAAACCTTACTTCACACACCTAACTTCACTACGTGAATGCTCTTGCTCCCACCCCACATAATCTCCCTACACTATAGCTACTCTCTATAAGCTATAATTCACAATAGCCTCCCCTTTGTTTTGTACCCCTAACAAACCTCAAGGAATTAGCATAACTCCTAGAATGGTACAATTCATTAGCCTAGAAATTAACTGCATGAATTAGCATAACTGTTAAAAAATTTAGACTGTTTCTGTTATTGCATTGTGCTAATATGTTAAACTGTTAAAAACTTTGACTGTAAATATTACTGTTATTGCATTGTACTAATATGTGTTTTTCTATTTGTTTAATTTTGCTTCATTTGTGCACATTAGGTGGTGCTGCGGTAGCGTTGTCGCATCAGAGTAAGACGCTGACTGGTTCGACTCTCAGCTAGAGCGTCTTCTGCGTGGAGACATGCATGAATAGGTGTACCTTCGTTGAAGGTTATGCGTTAGGGCTGGCAACTCAGCACGTAAAAATCAACTGCCAATCATTAGCGGACCGGAGTTCCGCTGTGGCGACCCCTAACCGGGAAAAGCCAAAAGACACAACAACATTTCTCTAATAACTTACTCTTATGTTAAATCTGTAATTTGTGATTTTCTGGAGCTTTTCTCCCCAGGACTCCATTGAAGACAGGCTCCTCGTGGCCCAATGGACTATCATGGCAAACAAACTATAAATAAAAAAATAATGTTGTTTTTTTTGTTTGTTTTTTTACAGTCGCTTATTTGGTGTACCATTGCTTTACCCTAATTAAAATTTTGCTTAAAAAGCCATTCAGTGATTAGTAGCTTCAATAAACAGAGGTTCGATGAATGGCTATTTGCTGAATTGCAATTCAACAAAGTGATATAGACTTGAGAAGTGAGACATCTATTCATGTACACATCCCCTTTAAGGCTTCATTGAAATGTAATAGCCATATTTTTGAAATGTTATCAGCTGATATTGACAATGGTTTTGAGATTGTTGGTTTGTATAAAAATCCTTTAATGTTGACAAACGTGTTAAAATCTTTTTTTTCTGAGGAATTAATTAAATGCTGGCCAAGTCCTCTTACTTTGCTAATCTCAACAGTCCTAGTATTTTCATGGGTCAAATCTGTTTTCTCTGACCCCAAGGATATTATTCTTGACACTTGTTATTTAACAGTAAATAGGTCAACCAAACTTAGTGTATTGGATATTGCTCTGCATTCTGAGGAGGTAAAAGGGGTAAGTGAGTTTCTCCTCCTACAATCTCAGATAACAATTATGTCACTAGTATATTGACAAACAATTTAGTTATGTGTTTTAAGATGGAGAGGGTATTAACACTGGGGACTACAGTACCATTAAGGATATATCTCAGTGAAATTTGTTTTAATCAATGCGTGGATTACATATAACTGAGAAAATGGGAAATGTTTTACTCTAAACTGCCTGATCTAGAAAATTTCTATATTCCACTTACTAAAATACCATCGCACAAGTTGATAAAGAATCATCCTTGGTGGAATAAAAAAATATTAAAATTATTGGGATGGGGATGGTAGAATATTAAGAATGAATCCTCTTTTACAATAAATCTTTATGACTATAGAAACTCTGTGAGCATTTTAAGAAATGTTATTAGGAAATGTAAAAGTAAAATATGATGTAGCAAATTCCTATATACGATAAAAAGATATGTTTGCATGTTTGAAATGCTAAGAAGAAATATTGTACAAGAATCACTGTTGCTTTCAGTTTTAGAAAAGATTGAAAGTAATCTGCAAACAATATATGATAATAAATCTATTAATGTTTTGGGGGAAATTTGTACCCTTATTAATGAGACTCGGGTTTTATTGGCTTTAAAGAAAGTTAGAAAACATAGTGCTTCTGGTTCAGATGACATAAAAAGCTTTTTCTTATGGAATATCAAAGACAGTGTTATTCCTGTACCAACTTGCTTATTCCAAAACACTCAAGTCTGAATTTGTATATGATTTTTGGAAAAAGGCATACAGGGTTCATATGAGTAACTGTAATATCACTGGAAAACTGTAAGTCCTATCAGCCTAACTTGTTTGCTTTGTAAACATTTGAGGGAGTCCTACAGAAATTAATGGATGAAACTAGGATAAGTCCATATTTTGACATTTACCAGAATGAGTTTGAAAATCGAAGAGCCTGTACAACATATTTGATATGTTTTACTGAGATATGACTTAAGCATTAAATTTTGGGTTTCCTGTAGATGTGGTATAACTTGACAGTGGGTTTCCTGTATGTAGAATAGTGTGTGTGTGTGTGTGTGTGTGTGTGTGTGTGTGTGTGTGTGTGTGTGTGTGTGTGTGTGTGTGTGTGTGTGTGCTGTACCTTTAAGTAGTGTTTCAAGGTCAGCACTTAATAGCAAGCATGTGCTAGCTTCAGTGCCATCTTGAGAGTGCAGCCAGAGAGTGAGCATGTATGAATGTAATAGCTAGTTTGTTTATAGGTTTACCTAAGTTAAAGTGATGTGTTTTTACATAATAAAGCTGCTTGAATAGAACCCATGAAGGCTTATCTATTTTATTCTGACTGGACGAGCGACATGGTGTCAGAACCTGGATTCCAGACACTGCTTTTCAGAGCTATGAGGTGCAGAGTTAACAGTGAAGGTAAACTAAGAGAACTGAGCACAAATAAGGGCCAGAAATGAACCAAAGTTAATGAAAACTTGTATGAACGATTGATTTTAGAAAAAAGGTAAAACAGAGCATTACAAGGGCACACACTGCATTATTAAACAAGTGAGAGTCAAAAAAAGTTTATTAATTAAATGAAATGTTTAAAATTAAGATATTTGATAAAACAAGAAAAGTATATAAGTGGTTCAGAATTAACTCAGAATTGAAAAACGAGCATGTTTTAAGTAAAACGAGCAAGTTTAGAGTAAAACAATCATGGAAAAAGATTAAATGAGCAAAACAAATGTAATAAGGGCAAAGAAGACACATTAAGCATAAATAAAGCAAGCTTCTGCAAGTTTTTTGGCGAAGTACTGTGTTTTGGCATGACTACTATTTTGCATTGTATTAAGGGCATAACTAGAGTTAATTGAAGTATCTCAAAGTGTGTAAAGTGCTTACAGTGTGTGCTTATTACTGTGAATTTATTTTGAAGAGTTTAATTTTGTGCAAAGTGCAACTGTTTTGTGATGTACAGTCAAAATACAGCCATTTCAAAAAGTTTCTTGTGCTGGGTGTGTCTATTCGCAAAGTGCCACCATTACAGACTGTTACTTGCACTGTAAAGAGTTATTTAGCAAAGTACAGCCATTTTGGAAAAGTTTCAGAGTGCTGTGTACTGTTTATTTGCAAAGAGCAGTTATTTGAAATGTTTCTTACTCTGAGCTTCTTCTGCCCATTTTGTTTGCACAGTGCAATTATTATGAAATGTTTTTTACACTGATAAGAGGTAATTTCTTACAGTACAATTATTTCAAGAGTATTCCAGAGCTCAGGTGTCTTATTTTACAAAGTTCAGTTATCCAGGGGCTTGTTGTGATATTGGGCATAGTCACAAATGCTTGTATAAATTTGTGGCATATGTATATGTGTGTGTGTTCATGCATAATTGCAAAAGCCTTCAGCTGCTATGTGTTAATATAAACTGCAGATCATTACTTTTAATTGCTTTAATATGAGTTAAACGCAAGTTAAAATGACTTGACATAAAAACTAAAACGCATACACTGCCAACAGTAAAAGTATATAGCCAACTCCAATGATAAGCGCTTTCGGGCTGCTGCCCTTCATCAGATAAATAGAGGCATTTTCCAACACATTTTAAAGCATGTTATAGCCAACCACAGTTCAGTATTGTACCCGCCTGTTTTTCAGAGCGGGTTTCATGAGAATAACCTCATTGAGCCCTGGATATTTATGTGCTAAGAGCTCAATTATCCATTTAGTTTCTTCTCTTTCTGTGAAATTCTTTATGTCACCTCCTCGGAAACTCTTACATATATTACAAATCACCCTAAACTTAAAATGATGCCCAGATCTTCAGTGAGTTCTCCACATTTTGTTTTTCTGACGTGGTATGTATTAATATGGCAGACGGATTTCGAAAACCATCACCACTTCTATTTGATCAGAATATTGCAGAGAACTAGAGAATATTTGAGCAAAGGAATGCTATTTTTATACAAGCAGCTTATTCTGACAAAGATGCATGCACCAAGGCATTCATTTTGCTAAACCTAGCTATGTCAGAGGCCATTGAAAGAGAGCATTCATTTGTTTATGCACCAGCAGTGTATGAGGGAGAAGGTGAAAGCCATCATACACTTGTACAGGCTGAATCAAGGGAAGACCCCGAATGTTTGAAATGCAAATTCAGGGAAATGTGTAACCCCCAGACAAATATTACATTAGAGAGGCATTTGTTTTACACAAGAGATCATAAACCAATGGAAACTTTTGCAGCTTACATTACTGACCTGAGAAACAAAGCTAAAACGTGTTGGTTTGATGACTTAAATGATGAGTTGATAAAAGACAGGCTTGTGTGTGGTATTAATAGTGCTGCAGTGAAAAAGATTTTGCTTTGTGACAGTGATTTAATGCTGAGCAAAGCTATTTGAGATTTGTCAAATCCATGAATTTACAGAAAGACGCACAGGTATGCTTGCAAGTGATGAGCATGGTTTCAGCAGGCTCCAGAGCAAATGTAGACAGCATGCAACACGTGGCTAGCAGAAGCAGGTCTAAGCACATGGTACCTGCTATTCCTGCAGGCTCCCTAGGTAAAACCCATAGTTTTCCAGCAAGTTCTATGAAAAGGACATGCTTAGTGCAGTACAAGGGTGAGTCAACAAAACCCAAATCCAGCTTTATTGTTAACTGTCAAAATTGTGGTGCCAGTCATGAGTCTAAAAGAGAAAAATGCTTAGCATTTGGTCAGCAAGCCACAAGTGTAAAAAATGGAACCATTTTCAGAAGTTTTGCAAATCAAGTAAACCTCACACAGTTATGAAGGGTCACTCAAAAACAGCAAGTTGATCATATATAGAGCTGTGATTCTACTTTCTACACAAATGGTGTATCAGTAATTGTTGAAAAGGTTGATACAGTAAATTTGTTGGCAAAGAGTGAAGTGTTCTGTACTGCACAGATCAATGGTAAATCCTAAAGTAGCCACTGGCTCAAAGTGTAATGTTATGTCAGCAGACACATTTGCTAAGGTGAGAACTAGTGAACAACTCAATGTAGCTAGTTGTGTGAAATTTGTTGCTTATGGAGTTGAAGAAATTCAAACCGAAGGCTCACTAGTACTATCATGCTATTTGGCTAAGAACTGTTACAACTTGGTATTCTATGTAGTCCAAAGACCAGTGCAGTCATTATTGGGTCTCAAAGACAGTTTGAGAATAAATTTGCTATCCTTTACCAAAGATGTTCATAATATAAGCACATAATCCTAGTTCTAATTCTACTGAAGCTATTTTCTCAGCGTATGCTGATGTTTTTGTTGACATTTGGCAAACTTCCAGTTGTATAGTCTATGAAGTTAGACCCAGAGATCAGTGCAGTGATTAGACTGTCAAGAAAAGTTCCAATAACTATGCAAAATAAAGTTAAAGCTCAATGTAAAGAATAATAATAAAATGAACTGACCGTGGCTGATGGAAAAACAGTAAATGAATTTAATGAAAATGTTAGCGCTTTCGCGATATAAAACAAATCGCTTCTTTAGACTCTACATTACAAAAAAAATCCTAATTTATACTTTGAAATGACCAATCAAAAAAACTTCTCAATAATCACATCATTAATTAATTCTTTTAAAACAGCAATACCAAACTATAAAGACCATATGTAAATATACTTAGAAGTTATTATTGTAAATACATATGTGCAATTCACTGTACAAAAATATTCAAATTTATATAAAAAAATTTAAAAACATATTTACAATTATTGCCTTAATTAATGCTTTAGGGGTCTTCCTCTAAGGAAGGGTTTGAGTGATACTGCACTGTTCAAACCTGGCAGTCTATCTGCCTGCAGCAGTAGAATCCATTTCTGTTCCTTTTCTTCTACATTATTGCTCATATCTTCTCCCCGAATACTAGGTTGTACCACCTCTAAAGCCATAAAGTTGAACACATGCTGTGGACCTTCAGTCTGAGCATGTTTGGCCAGAGCACTAGTTTCTTTCATGTTGATAATGTCTCTCAGATGTTCCTGTATCGGTTCTTTAAAGAACCTATCAGTTTTGCCAATATAAAAGGTATGGCAGTATGTACAGAAACTAAAATATACCAAGTGTTGAGTCTTGCTATCTTCATAAAAATATATATTTATTGCGAATTTAAGAGCCAGATGTAAATAGGTAGATTTAGTATAAATATAATTGCAGGCAATACAATTCCTACACGGAAATGTTCCTACTCTTTGCGAGTGTACCTTATTCTTATGGTGAGAATTTGTCCTATAGCATAATTGTCTCTTTAGAAACTCCTTATTCTTGAAGGAGAAATCAGGTTTCCTATTAATCACCCCTTTTAGTTCATCTATAGATCTTAGGATGTTCCAATTTTTCTCAAATATGCCACAGAATCTTTTATATCACTTGAGTAAGTTATCTGAAATCTAACCATATGTGTACTTTCTCTATCTGTGGGTTGTACATCATGGATAGTTTCAGAGAAGAAAGGCTTTCCTTTGGAATTGCGTCTTTCATACATTTCTTTAATACTCATACTTATATCTTTTTTATTATATCCCCTATCCCTAAATTCACCTTCCAATAAGGTGACTGCTGTGTGCAAACCTTCTTCAGTGTTATGAAGTCTGCTCATCCTCATGAACTGCCCTTTTACTACATTTTTGAAATATAGTGTGGATGCATACTATTCTTGTGCAAAATACTTTTCCTATGGCTAGGTTTCCTGTATAGGCTGGTACCAATTTCTTGCGATGGTGTTTTCTGAACCTTCACATCCAAAAATTCTATCTCATTTTGAGAATATTGATAAGTAAACTTCAAAAAATCTGCGGTACTATGCAAATAGTTACTAAATAGCACAAACCTATCTATGGTTCCTCCCCATAGTAAAAAAACATCATCCACAAAGCGTGTATACCATAGGACATCATCACAAAACTCATTCCCTTTTAACAAATAATCCAATTCCCATGAAACCAAAGTTAGGTTGGCGTAGCTACTAGCACAAGCTGTGCCCATAGCCGCCAACTTTCTGCAGATAAACGCTTTCATTAAAGATAAAAATGTTGTTGTCTAAAATAATTTCAAGTAAACCACAGAGCAATTCAACCTTGGCAGCATTATATACCTTTTTGGTGTTGAGCAGGTCACGTACCCTAGCAATTCCCCAACTATTGGGTATAACCGTGAATAAGGAGATGATATCCATGGTGACAAAAACAAATTCCTTCCTAATATTAGCAATCTTGTTATATAGAGATTTCAAAAAAATGTTTGTGTCCTTAAGTATAGGGTCACAGCTTTCTAAAATTGGATGTAAACATTTTTCAACATAGATGGATAGGGCTTCCGTAGCCCATCCCCTGCTCGAGACAATGGGTCTCATAGGTGGGCAGGTCATGCTTTTATGGAGTTTTGGTAATCCATAAATCATTGGTACATCAGGGTGTTCAGCTTGAAAATAGTCAAATAACTCTTCGGTGATCTGTTGGGATATGAGCAAATCAAAAATATACACTGATACCCTATCTATGACAGCCTTTACTTCCCTGGTAGAAATCAATACATAAGTACTTTCATCCTGCAACAATAACATCATTTGTTGTATATAAAAAGATTTGTCCATAACTACAATTCCTCAACCTTTGTCTGCAAGTTTAATTTCAATGCTAGCCAAAGTTTTCAGCTGCAATAATGCTTCAGTTTTATCCCTGTCCAGGTTATAGAACATGGGTTCACTTCCTTGCTCAAACACTTCTCTAATTTCTTTCTCACAAACTAACACAAAGGTTTCTATAGTGGGATGCATTTTAGGTATATATACACTGGGTCTCTTGAAAACAGTTCCTCTCATTGTACCACTGTCTTTAAAAACAGTCTTCAATGTTAAGGTACGTGCAAACAATCTAAGCTCCTTTAATAAATCATATAGCACTGTCTTCTGGGCAGGAATAAAAGTCAGTCCCTTGTTCAATAAAGATTTCTGTCCTTGTGTTAATTCTAAACTAGAAAGGTTAATTACCAGTTCTTCCAGTTCTTGCTGCGAGTTACAATTACATTCGACCAGAAACCTCCTTCTCTCTTCTATTGTATCTTTCCTTTCCATCCTCTGCTCTTGGATCTCTCTCAGATAGGCAGAGCATTGTTGAGAACGAAAGGTAGAATTGATGTTTGTGTCATTTCTTTCATGTCTAAAAAAGGTGCTAAAGTAGAACTTTCACCTTTCCTGCCATTCCTGTCTTTATTGATGTCTATTCCAGTTATGCTTGATGCCAAGACTCCTCTCTCACAATCTGCTTGCTCTACACGCAATGTCGCTGTGTGTTGCGTCATGGGAGTCACATTATTCTCACGTTCAGTCCCTATAGTTGGTGTTAAAGGAACAGTATCATCTGAATTAGCAACATTCATTACATGACCATTATTTTCCTGTGCTAATTTGGTATTCTCTGTGTCCCTATTAATGCATACAGATCGTTTGGGCCATGAAAAGACTTCCTTATGCTGGAAGTCATTTAAATCACTCTGAAATTTTTTAGTTTAAGTGTTAAGAAGTCTCTTCTCATAGCTGAGTATACTGTCATATAGGTCATTGAGTTTAGTGCCAATAACCTCAGTGGAAAAATTGTTTGTTATTTTATGCTGTAAATGCTCAATCTCATCAGCTAGTGCTTTTTCTTGAGGTTTAAATAACTCAATCAGTAAGCACATATAGTCATAACTGAGTTGTAAGTTTAAACCCTGCCATTTCTGTAGAAATTCAGGGTAGGTGTTACCATATGTGAGCATCGTTAGTACCCTAAGCCCTCTCGGTACTACCTTATACTTCAAAGATGCCTCAAGGTGGAATCTCTGCCACTGCAGTCTCTTAAAGCTATATAGTTTGTTCTCAAGTCCTTTAAATGCCTCCATAAAATTTGAGTAGGTATTACAGTCAATGGGTTCATTACTGTTGTCAGGAAACACTGGATTTTGCATCAAAGGGTTGGAGGCCACATGTAGCATATCAGTAAAACGGTTCTACTGTAGCACCTTTTTTAGACATGAAAGAAACGACACAAACATCGATTCTACCTTTCATTCTCAACAATGCTCTGCCTATCCGAGAGAGATCCAAGAGCAGAGGACGGAAAGGAAAGATACAACAGAAGAGAGAAGGAGGTTTCCGGTCGAATGTAATGGTAACTCGCAGCAAGAACTGGAAGAACTGGTAATTAACATTTCTAGTTTAGAAATAACACAAGGACAGAAATCTTTATTGAACAAGGGACTGACTTTTATCCCTGCCCAGAAGACAATGCTATATGATTTATTAAAGGAGCTTAAATTGTTTGCATGTACCTTAACACTGAAGACTGTTTTTAAAGATAGTGGTACAATGAGAGGAACTGCTTTCAAGAGACCCAGTGTATATATACCTAAAATGCATCCCACTATAGAAACCTTTGTGTTAGTTTGTGAGAAAGAAATTAGAGAAGTGTTTGAGCAAGGAAGTGAACCCATGTTCTATAACCTGGACAGGGGTGAAACTGAAGCATTATTGCAGCTGAAAACTTTGGCTAGCATTGAAATTAGACCTGCAGACAAAGGTGGAGGAATTGTAGCTATGGACAAATCTTTTTATATACAACAAATGATGTTATTGTTGCAGGATGAAAGTACTTATGTATTGATTTCTAGCAGGGAAGTAAAGGCTATCATAGATAGGGTATCAGTGTATATTTTTGATTTGCTCATATCCCAACAGATCACCGAAGAATTATTTGACTATTTTCAAGCTGAACACCCTGATGTACCAATGATTTATGGATTACCGAAAGTCCATAAAAGCATGACTGCCCACCTATAAGACCCATTGTCTCGAGCAGGGGATGGGCTACGGAAGCACTATCCATCTATGTTGAAAAATGTTTACATCCAATTTTGGAAAGCTGTGACACTATACTTAAGGACACAAAAGTTTTTTTTGAAATCTCTATATAACAAGATTGCTAATATTAGGAAGGAATTTGTTTTTGTCACCATGGATATCATCTCCTTATTCACGGTTATACCCAATAGTTGGGGAATTGATAGGGTACGTGACCTGCTCAACACCAAAAAGGTATACAATGCTGCCAAGGCTGAATTGTTCTGCAGTTTACTTGAAATTATTTTAGACAACAACATTTTTATCTTTAATGAAAGCTTTTATCTGCAGAAGGTTGGCGTGGCTATGGGCACAGCTTGTGCTAATAGCTATGCCAACCTAACTTTGGTTTCATGGGAATTGGATTATTTGTTAAAAGGGAATGAGTTTTGTGATGATGTCCTATGGTATACACGCTTTGTGGACGATGTTTTTTTACTATGGGGAAGAACCATAGAGAGGCTTGAACTATTTATTAACTATTTGCATAGTACCACAGATTTTTTGAAGTTTACTTATCAATATTCTCAAAATGAGATAGAATTTTTGGATGTGAAGGTTTAGAAAACACCATCGCAAGAAATTGGTACCAGCCTATACAGGAAACCTAGCGGTAGAAATAGTATTTTGCACAAGAATAGTATGAACCCACACTATATTTCAAAAAATGTAGTAAAAGGGCAGTTCATGAGGATGAGCAGACTTCATAACACTGAAGAAGGTTTGCACACAGCAGTCACCTTATTGGAAGGTGAATTTAGGGATAGGGGATATAATAAAAAAGATATAAGTGTGAGTATTAAAGAAATGTATGAAAGATGCAATTCCAAAGGAAAGCCTTTCTTCTCTGAAACTATCCATGATGTACAACCCACAGATAGAGAAAGTACACATATGGTTAGATTTCCGATAACTTACTCAAGTGATATAAAAAGATTCTGTGGCATAGTTGAGAAAAATTGGAACATCCCAAGATCTATAGATGAATTAAAAGGGGTGATTAGTTGGAAACCTGATTTCTCCTTCAAGAATAAGAAGTCTCTAAAGAAGGTATTGCTGTTTTAAAAGAATTAATCTCCACAGATCCACTTCACTATTACCTCCTATAATGGAACTTGTATTTCCCCTGATCCTACTGCACACCTTCTGGGCATAACCATTGATCATAACCTCAGCTTTGATGACCATATCAATAATACTATTCAAACTATCAATAAAAAACTAGGCTCTCTGTATAAAATCAAACCCTTCCTTACACAACTGGCTAGAACCACCATTTCCCAGGCTCATCTTACTTCTACCCTATTCTATGCTTCTGCCATTTATACCAATCTATCTAAGCACAATCTTACCAAGCTTGAAACTAGCTATAATAATATAGTCAGATTTGCCACTGGCTCTCCCTATAGAACCCACCACTGTCTCAACCTCAAACAACTCAAATGGTTAGAACTACAAAACCAACTACGATACAATCAACTTGTGATCACACAAAAAATTCTGTACCACCCTACTAATACTCCTATCCTCTCTAACCTGATCTCCCCATATAAACATCTTACAACACTACGCTCAGCTAGCAAGTTACTAATTGCCAACAATAAATCCAACAACAAAGCTGGTGACTCACTCTTTACCAATGTCGTGGGCAGAATCTGGAACAACCTTCCTAAAACACTAACCTCTCTCTCATCTACTCCACTCTTTAAGAAACACCTCAAAGATCACCTAAAATACATTGGCTTTGTCCCTGCTCAGTGCCTGACTAAACATTACTTATCCTCCTTTCACTTCCCCTTCCCCCTGCCTCCTGGGCTACTGCCCCACCACACTTTTAATTATTACAAGCTAACTCTTTACTGCTATTTATATTTTCCAGCCGCCTCTCTTTCTCCCTCTTTGACTAAGTGAATGTCAATTTGTTTTTTTTTTCAAATATTGTATAAACTTGTGCTGATTGTACCAGAAAATTCATGGCTTGATTGCTGCTTAAACCTGTACCATGACTCTGTAACTTTGGATCACACAAATTACTTGTACTCTCTTTACAAACATTTTTTGCTTTATAATGTATTTTAAGCTTGTTTTTTTATTCTAACTATTGTATGGAGTAATCTTCTCATACTTGGAGCTTTTCTCCCCGGGCCTCTACTGAAAAATGGATATGTATCCAGCTAGACTAGCCTGTCAACAAATATAAAATATAAAATAAAATAAAAATAAATAAAGAGACAATTATGCTATAGGACAAATTCTCACAATAAGAATAAGGTACACTCGCAAAGAGTAGGAACATTTCCGTGTAGGAATTGTATTGCCTGCAATTATATTTATACTAAATCTACCTATTTACATCTGACTCTTAAATTCGCAATAAATATAGATTTTTATGCAGATAGCAAGACTCAACACTTGGTATATTTTAGTTTCTGTACATACTGCCATGCCTTTTATATTGGCAAAACTGATAGGTTCTTTAAAGAACGGATACAGGAACATCTGAGAGACATTATCAACATGAAAGAAACTAGTGCTCTGGCCAAACATGCTCAGACTGAAGGTCCACAGCATGTGTTCAACTTTATGGATTTAGAGGTGGTATAACCTAGTATTCGGGGAGGAGATATGAGCAATAATGTAGAAGAAAAGGAACAGAAATTGATTCTACTGCTGCAGGCAGATAGATTGCCAGGTTTGAACAGTGCAGTATCACTCAAACCCTTCCTTAGAGGAAGACCCCTAAAGCATTAATTAAGGCAATAATTGTAAATATGTTTTTAAATTTTTTTATATAAATTTGAATATTTTTGTACAGTGAATTGCACATATGTATTTACAATAATAACACACTTCTAAGTATATTTACATATGGTCTTTATAGTTTGGTATTGCTGTTTTAAAAGAATTAATTGATGTGATTATTGAGAAGTTTCTTTGGTTATTTCAAAGTATAAATTAGGATTTTTTTGTAATGTAGAGTCTGAAGAAGCGATTTGTTTTATATCACGAAAGTGGAGCGCTTATTTTTTCATTTAATTCATTTACTGTTTTTCCATCAGCCGTGGTCACTTTGTTTTATTATTATTCTTTACATTTCGCTTTGAGGTGAAAACCGAGCGTTGACCCAGTCTAGGAACATTTTCTTTCTGTTTAAAGTTAAAGCTCAGTTGGATAAAATGGTGCAGCAAGGTGTGATTTGTCCAGTCACAGAACCAACTGAATGGGTGTCGGCCATGGTAGCAGCCCATAAAAAAGGCACAGATGAAATCAAAATATGTATTGAGCCAAGAGATTTGAACAGCATTAAAGAAACTGCATCATCCAATACATACAGTCGAGGAAGCCGCAGCCCTAATACCAAATGCCACTGTTTTTTTCCTGTTTTGGATGTAAAAAGTTCATTTTGGCAAGTAACGTTTGATCGCAAATCTTCATTACTGACTACTTTCAGTACCCCATTTGGCAGATACAGATTCCTCAGGATGCCATTTGGAATAAATTCTGCAAGTGAAGTCTTTCAATGTGCAATGGAGCAAATTTTTTCAGGTTATCCTTGTGCCATAATAGTAAATGATTTATTGGTTGGAGACAATGGTGAAGTAGAGTATGACAGAAACCTTAAGAGAGTTCTAGACAGAACACGTGAAGTGAACTTAAAGCTCAATCCTCTGAAGCGCAAATTCAAACTACCAGTAGTTACAAATGTAGGTCATTTATTTACTAGCTCTGGCTTGCGACCAGACCCATCCAAGCAAGTAGCCATTCTGGAGATGCCATCTCTAGATAATGTTCAAGGTCTACAATGTTTTCTTGGCATGGTCAACTATTTAGGCAAACTTATACTAGACTTCAGTATTACTTAGTGTTGGTAGACTCTTATTCAAACTGGTTTGAGATTGATTTACTACCTAATCTAATGTCCAGTGCTGTTATTACAAGTTGAAACATCATTTCTCAGTCCATGGTAGTCCACACAAAGTTATTTCTGACAATGGTACCCAATTTACCAGTCAGTTGTTTCAGAAATTTGCATAAGAATGGGACTTTGTAAATGTTACTATTAGTCCAGAGTATCCACAGTCAGATGGATTAGCTGAATGTGCAGTACAGAGTGCAAAGCAATTTCTGGAGAAATCAAAGCATGATAATACCAATGTCTTTTTGAATTTACTTAATCTCAGAAACATACCCCATGACGATATACTTGCCTCACCTGTTCAGAGACTTCTATCTAGGCAAACCAGAACAACACTGCCTATTAGTACCAGTTTGTTGAGGCCTACAGCTAAGAACAACAGGACAAATAGAGCTCAACTTTTCAGAAAGTGTTCTTTTCCAGAAGTCCTGATATGACAGATCGAGCAGATTTCTTCTTCCATTGAAAGAATGAGAGACAGTGAGAATACAAACGGTGAAAGTTTTCGACCAGATTAGTCAAGTAACATATGTACCAAGCCGAGATCTACTTTGTAGAATCTGAGGGTGTGCAGTACAGGAGAAATTGCAGACATCTTCTTCCTGTATCAGAATCAATATCGCAGCATTGTTCCTGTGATACAGACTCTACATCTCAGAGCAATCCAGACAATGCTACTGTTGCAGAATGTGTCTTACCTTCTACTTTCATTCCTGATGATGTTCCTGATGTCTCCAAAGTTGAACATTCAGCAGAGACAGTCCCTGTTGCTAGACCTAATTCCAATTTCTATGTCACACAAGTTTGGTCGTATATCCAGACCTAGTGTAAAATACACAGCAACCTGGACATAATTGTCTATATGTATTTAGTTCTGTATAATTGCATGACAAAGAATGATTTGTATCAGTTGCATGTCAATCAATGTGATCAGTATTGTATGACTCATTTCTCATAGAGGGATAATTTAGAATAGTGTGTGTTTATTGTACCTTTAAGAAGTGTTTCAAGGTCAGCACATGCATATAAATAGCAAGCTCATGCTAGCTTCAGTGCCATTTTGAGAATGCAGCCAGAGAGTGAGCATGTATGAGAGTAATAGCTAGTTTGTTTATAAGTTTATCTAAGTTAAAGTTATTAAGCCTCAATTCTAATGTGTTTGTACATAATAAAGCTGCTTGAACAGAACCCATGAAGGCTTGTCTGTTTTTTCGTCACTGGATGAGTGACACTGTAGATATGGTATAACTTGACAGTGGGTTTCCTGTAGAGGTGATATAATTTGACAGTGGGTTTCCTGTAGAAGTGATATAATTTGACAGTGGGCTTTCTGTAGATGAGATATAACCTGATATGTCTGAAAGTTCTTGATTCAGTCAGTACCTCATCCATGATAGAGGCACTAACCACATAGGGATTCAATAGTTAAATCACTAAGAGGAATTTGGAAAGGTTAAATGGTCGAATATCCTCAGTATGACTACAGAAGGAGTACTTCTGTGAGTTTGCTACATTGAGTGGTGCCCCACAGGGTTCAGTATCAGTACTTCATGTTTTCCATGTTTATATGTTTACCTGTAAGCAGCCATTTAGTGTAGCAAAAACTGCTGATGAAATCAAAATCACTTGCAGTGTTAATTCATTTACAGATTAACAAGGTTTACAGAATTATATGGATATATCTGAAGCAAAGTTTATATGGTCTGTTTCAATTTTATTAAGTATAAAGTCTCTGCATATTAGAAGTATGAATGTGGAATATCCATATATACTAGGAAATAATATGCTGTTAAAATCTGATCATCATATTGAGATGGGAATCATGATTTTTGAAGATTTTGCATGGCAGGTGATAGCAAACAGATAAGGCAATGTTGTTGACTAATAAGAAATATCATACAATCTTTCAGTTTTGGATGTGCCCTTGTAATAGTACCATCTGATGTTGTCAGTCTTCATTCATTCTTGACAGATGGGTTTGGTTCTAGCCCCTCGCCTTTATACATAGCTTGCGCCAACCAAAAACTCTCGAGCTAAGGCTCTACCCACAACACCCCTCTTCCCATTACCTCATATCTCATTTGCTGCTCTGAAAATTGGACGTGTCAGCCGATACTGTCAGCTAAGTGCTTCGTTTTTCCTACTTTGTCAGTGTTTTTCTCTAGGGATTTTGCTAAAAAGCCTTTCTATTTCTTCTCGGATAGTTCTCCATTTCTTTTTTGTGCGTGTTTGATTATTTTCTGCTGTTTCTACCCACCCCCTTTACCTAATGGTATTTCTAGTTACCATTGTTGGTAACAGGCCTTCCCCCTTTTTCCTTTCGCTCTCTTTGCCCTTTGGGTACTTCTTGTATACCATTGTTGGTAATAGGCCTTCCCCCTTTTTCCTTTCGCTCTCTTTGCCCTTTGGGTACTTCTTGTATACCATTGTTGGTAATAGGCCTTCCTTCTTTTTCCTTTCGCTCTCTTTGCCCTTTGGGTACTTCTTGTATACCATTGTTGGTAGACCTTGTTTAAAAAATAAATAAAAAAACTCCTTTCCTTTTCTCTGCTTTCTACCTGTGTGCTTGAGTGTGTGTGCAAGTTTGAACTCAATATGGCAGAAAAACAAAAGGGGACATCCGGTTTCAAGCAATGTCAGGACTGTGGCAGAAAGATGCCCAATTCAGATGGGCATTTTTCTTGCATGTACTGTTTCGGTGCCCTTATTTAGACATTTCTTGTGAAATCTGTCTGGGCTTTAGCACCCGTACTTTACTAGAGAGACGTAACAAACTCATGTTAAAAGGCTTGTTGAAATGTTCTATTAGTGAAGCCATCTCTAAGGCTGAGACTTCAAAATCTTCGAAGCCAGATATTAAGAAAGAAGCAATTTTGTGCAGACTTCCCAATCGTCGCATGAGGTAAAGTCTCAAAAGTCACAGGTTCCGACTGTCTCCTCAGAACCGAAAGCCAAAGTACCAAAAGTGACAGTACCAGCACCTTCAGTACTGACTGGCTCAGTCTCCATTGGTGCCAACAGTTATTGAACCACTTCAGACTATTTCGGCACCAACAACTGTTTTGGCACCTACGACCTCTTCGGCACCAACAATAGTTTCTGCACCACCATCACTTTCTTCCCATTCAGTCCCAGCTTCCCCTTCTGCAAAGTAACCTATGGTGCTAAAAGTTGATCCAGTAATAATTCCCAGGACTAGATATTTCCCTTCAGGAGAGCCGTTCTTGGGTCATCTCCCCAGCCCCTTTCTGGATAGGCCTGAGTTTCCTTCAGGAATGTTGATCAGTTCTTCAAGGAGTCTCTCTGAATTGGATGTAGTTAGGTTGATGGACCAGCTTTTGGCAGCCAAGGGTCTCCTGTGCACCTATGTAGACCTCTCTCCCTCCTGGAGCTAAGGCTTACTCTCCAAGGACTCCACCAGTTTATCCTCCTTCAACCTCCATCCAAGGTTTGGAGCCCTCCACTCTGATGCTTCCAGTACCAGCTACCTTGGTGCTGACTGTGAACCTTACCTCGGCGCCGGGGTCGACTCTGTTGTCTTTGGCTCTTTCAAATCCATTGCACACCCAGGACTGTGGTTTGGCTGTCAGTTCCATGATACTTAGTATGGTTCCTGTTGTTTCCACAGCGCAGTCTTGGGCTCTCGGAGCCATGGCAGTTGTGGTTTCGAGCCCTCTCTCGGCTCCTGCTCTGAGTGTTGGCTCATCAGAGCAGGGTGTGACCCCGGTCCCGAGGTTGTCTTTCTCGGTTCCAGGCTCCCATCCCTCTTCAGGCAGGCCTGCCTTCCAGATTATGGAGAGAGCTTTAGCCTCAGCAAGCTCCCAGCTGGTTCCATCCCCATTGGAGTGCCACATTTTTGTCTCCTTGGGTTCGCAGCTGTCACAATCTGCTACATCTGGACAGTGGACACAAGAGCTGCAAGATACCCCAGTTCAGGGTCCCTCTTCTTTGGAGTCCTCCTCAGAACTTCCCCCTGAGGAGCCACCCCATAAGAGGATGTGAAAGAGGAAGCACCTAGATTATCCAGAAGAATCAGTTACTGAAGACACAGATTACGATGAAGGGGAAGGGTCCCCATGGTCACCACCGGAAGATGTCTCCTTTGGAGACATCCTGGAAATTTTAAAACAGAAGGGTGATTGGAAGCCCTCCTTTGAGGAATCTGTGTTCTTGCAAGCTTTTCATGCCCATCCATCTACTTCTTGGGTGACCCTGCCCACTGACGACCTGGTTAAATCAGCAAGCATAGAAGGCTCCTGACTCCATAGAACCTATTCCCTGGAGACCAAATAAGAGTCTTTCAGCCTCAGAAGATCAGCCCCATTGGTCTAAGGGTCTAGCAGTGGATGCCATGGTGGTGGCAGTGTACACCAGAAAGGAACTCTCTGAGGAGAGTTCAACTATCCATGCTCTTAACCAAGAGTCCTGGATGATGGACAGATTTGGGAAGCGGATCTTTGCTTCAATGTCCTTTGTTATTCAGTCCTTGAACTTCTTGGCACACTTTACTAGACTCTAAAGGGATCTGATAACTGAGCTTACAGACACCCTTGTAGGAGCAGTGTCTGACGAAGTTCGAGATAAGGTTACCTCTCAGCTTGCCACCCTAGAGTTGACCTCAAATTTGTCCATGTGGCTTGCCTATTGCACATACAGCTGAAGGGACATCTAGGGCAGTGGGTACAGACATTGGCATCAGGCATCAAGCCTGAATGCACCTGTGTGATTTTGTAGAGCCTTTCAATTCTTCCTTTATCAATGCTCCTGTTGATAGTACTTCATTGTTTAGCCCACAAGTTAGAGAGATGTTAGCCAGGTATGAAAAGGATGGAAAGACCCTTTCTGCTGTGGGCGTTCATTTTTCCACTCCACAATGACCTTACTCCCGGAATCAGAGAAGTGGAAAAATATGGTTCAAGAAGCCCCAAGGACCTTTTTGAGACACACATGGTGAGTATTCCCTCCGGTAAAAGGGGGAAACTCTTCTGGAAGATACCTATCCTGAGGCAGAGGGGGTCCATGTAACCAGGGCTCCAGAGATTCCTTTCCTGGACAACCATATCAGCACTCCTGAATGGAGGCCCAATTGCTTACATCTGGCGGCAGTTGGGGGAAGATTTTCTCTGCATCATTCAGCCTGGCTTACAATAACTAAGATGTCTGTGTGTAGAAGATAATTATCAGAGGTTATCACATTCACTTCAGTCTTTTGCCAAAACCCCAAAAGTGAATCCTCGATGTTCCACCAAGTCAGAGGGATCTAGCAGCAGGAGAGATTCAAAAGCTGCTTCAAAAAAGAGTCATCCAAGCAGTCCCACCAGACCAGATAGGATCCAGATTCTACTCAAGATTCTTTTTAGTAGGAAAAAAAAACAGGGGACTGGAGACCAATCTTGGATCTCATGCTTTTGAACAAATTTGTGCAACAGACAAAATTCCAGATGGTCACAGTTTAGTCTATCCTTCCATTTCTAGAAAAGGATAATTGGATGTGCCCTATAGATCTTCAGGATGCGTATTACCACATAAAGATGGACAAGCATTCCAGAAGATATCTCCACTTCTGGCTAGAAGCCAGTCATTACGAATTCCGAGCACTGCCCTTTGGTCTCACCACAGCCCCCAGGGTGTTCACCAAATCCATGGCCATCATTGCAGCTCATTTGACACTACAGAGATTCCAGGTGTTTCCATATCTAGACGACTTGCTCTTCACCGCCCCTTCCAGGTATCTACTGCTCTACGCTATAGACTTTGTTCTGCATCTTGCTGAAACACTGGGCATTTCAGTCAACAAAGAAAAGTCACAACTGACTCCCACGCAGCATCTCAAGTTCATTGGAGTAAGATTAAATACAGTATCCTGTGTGGCCTCCCTTCCTCTTCACAAGTTGTTAAAGCGAAGATCGCAAGTTCAAACGATCATTTCCCAAAACAAAGTTTCCGCTCATCTGGTGCTACAAGCTCTGGGAACCATGGCAGCAACAATAACGTTAGTTCCCCTAGTGAGATATCACATGAGGCTGCTTCAGTGGCTCTTGGTGTCACAATGGTCACTTCTAACACACCTCATGTCCCATCTAGTCTTGATAACCAACCGCTGCAAAAAGGATTTATCTTGGTAGATGAAGCCTGAAGAGAATCTATGGGGCCATCCCTTTTTCCCCACTCAAGCCAAGGCTGTAGTGACCACGGACACTTCCCAGATAGGGTGGGGGTGGGGCATTTGATGGGAAAGACTATTCAAGGCACTTGCTCCCCACAAGAGGCCAATTTGCACATCAATGTCCTAGAACTGAGGGCAGTGCTTTTAGCATTTCAAGCATTTCAGGCTGCCCTTCCTTCGGGGACAATTGCAATCCAATCAAACAACATGTCCATAGTCTAGTATATCAACAAACAGGGGGGAGCCAGGTCCTACCCTCTATGTTGGGAAGCCCTAAGGATTTGGCAATGGGCAATCACTTTCAACCGCTTTCTGATAGCAATGCAAATCCCAGAGAGCTCCAACGCAATTTTGGATAAACTGAGCAGATGTATCCTCCTGCCTCACGAGTGGTCTCTCAATCCCAGCATAGTGACGAAGATCTTTTGTCGATGGTGTCAGCCTTGCTGCAACCTGTTTGCTTCTCCCATAAACCACAAATGCAGCAGCTACTTTGCCCTAATCCCCACTCATGGGGAGTCTCCTGAGAGATGCACTTCTTTTCAATTGCCCCCCCGGAACTTCTATATGCCTTTCCCCCAATTCTACTTAATTCCCCAATTCCTGAGGAAAGCCCAATAGTTGAGAAGCAAAGTGATTCTCATTGCACCTTACTGGCCCCGTCAAGTCTGGTTTCCCTTTCTTTAGCCTCACCTAGTTTACTGCCCGTGGACTCTGGATCCAGCTCCAGACATACTTTCTCATCCTCAGGGCCTGGTGCATTCCAGACTTCAAAATCTCAAGCTAATAGCTTAGTTTCTCCAATTCCATTAATTGCCAGGCAGAATAACTTGTCCTCGCCAGTGCAGAACATACTTCTGGCTTCTCATAAACAGGCCACCAGGAAACTTTACCTAAGCAAATGGAAAAGATTTTCAATACAGGCATGTACAAATGACACTGACCCTTTCTTAGCATCAGTTGATAAGGTCCTGGAATATTTAGCCACCTTATTTCAAATGGGGGGGCTCTATGTCTACAATTAAGGTTCATCTAGCTGCCATTTCAAATTTCCATAACAGTTTTGACGACCATTCTTTGACGTCTCATTGTCTACACAATGTTTTCATAAAGGCGATCTGCATTTAAATCCCCCTTTCAAAGATCTGGTACTGCCATGGGATTTGACCTTAGTCTTACAATGTTTAGTTTGACAAACCTTCGAGCCAGCAGCCATTTGTGACCTCAAGTTTTTATCTTGGAAGACCCTCTTCCAAGTTGCTATCACATCTGCTAGGAGAATTTCAGAGATACGGGCTTTAACTCTGAACACTTCAAAACCCAGCTGCATTCTTACCTCTCCCAAAAATGGAAATACAGTTGCACTCCACCTACCTGACCTGCTTAATACATAAATACTTTATAACACACAAAGTTTGCTCTTCCTTACACACTATTGATTAAACCTATCTACTGCCTTCATGGTAATGCTACCTCTATACCACTCTCAGAGGATTAAAACCTCTGTATTAATTTAATTCATGCTAATATTCATGCATAAAGAACTCATCCATGCTAATGTTACTTCTATATCATTCTCAGATGATTTTAACCTTGTACTACTGTTCTCAACCACTAAACATGTAAATATGCTTTACATCCTTCTCCAAGCTCCTGTTTAACTTTTGTTTAGTTTTTGCTATTTTGTATGTAAAATTTGCTTACTTTGTTTCTGTTTCCACTATGTATTGTACTTCATATTATGGAGCTTGTACTATGTATTATTGGAGCTTTTCTCCCTGGGCCTCCACTGAAAACGGGCTCTTTGAGCCCAGTGGACCTCCCCGGTCATCAAACTGGAAATAAAATAAATAAATAAATAATAAATGCGTGAATCATCCATATATCATCTTCCACAAAGAAAGAGTATCACTCAGAACCAGTTCCACCCTCCTTCCCAAAGCAGTGTCAGAGTCCAATATCAAGCAGACCATAGACTTACCGGTCTTCTTTCCACATTTCACAAAGGAGAGTACTGCTTGCACTTGTTGGACGTCCATAGACAATTACATTTTTACCTGGACAGAACGAAATCCTCTAGAAAATCAGACTAACTATTCCTATCCTTTTCAGGTACCAGACTGGGCAAACCTGAAAAGTGCTGATGGGAAAGTTTAATTCATTAGCTAAAAGGGAATAAAATTCAGGTAAGGTTTATTTTATCTGAACTGGCCAAAAGGAGATTTTTCTCACTGTAGTAAAAAAAGAGGGGTCACAAAGAAGACTGCAAGTGAGAGCTACAAAAAAGTGTAAATTAATAAGTAACAAGTTCCTGTGTAAGAGAGGAGATATACATGTGGACATAGTAATGTGAAGGAAGACACAAAAAGTTTAAGAAAATGTTTGTCTTTCAGCTTTTCCTGGTTAGGGGTCGCAACAGCAGAACTCCGGTCCGGTAATGATTGGCAGTTGGTTTTTATGGTGTCGAGTTGCCAGCATGTGAAAAAAAGGACATATGTGAGAAAGATGTCAGTAGAGATACCTACCTGAAATGGACCTTGTGGATCAATATTCTAACTCGGTTAACAAATTACACTAATAAAAATTGCCAAATAAAACAGCAAGAGAGTTGTAGAAAATAAAGGCTACTGACTGATTTAATAATAGAAAACAAATATTTACAATATATTGCTCAGTAAGCACTTTTGTCTGTCATCCAATACACTGCCACTTCTTCAGACTGAATGAAAGCATTATCATCAAACATTTTTATATTGCTCAAAGCCACGGGATTGAATCACATCATGAAATTTAAAATCTTTTGATGTAGTATACCTTGTTCATTTACAATGGTTCATACTTTTCTTCTTTAAAACTGATTTAAATTAATACCTGCATCAAGCCCTGTTTTAAAACAAGTAGCAAGAACTACTGGTCATTGAAATGCTTTTGTTGTATGTGATTCAATCATGTGACTTTAACTAGTAGAACATGTTTAAAGTCACACTGGTCAGTAATCTTTATTTTCTGTACCTTCCATGATGATTTATTTGGTTATTGGCATTTTTGACAACTGCAGGGAGTAACCATAGCTCTCAACCTTCCATCTGCAAAATGAGGAACACTGCCTCTCATAATGTCGAACAAACAGACAAACTGTGGAACACTTACTAACAACTTCAACTAGGAACCTCACAGGATGGTTAAAATGTGCTACTTTCTACTTTTAAAATGTTGTTTTGATGAATTATTATGATTCAGCACTATTTACCATGGATATCAATTAAAAATAATCAATGACACTGTGACAATGAATGTGTGACAGACCATTTCAATGTGGAACTTTGAGGAACATGGGGTTCTTAAGACCCAAAATGAGGAACATTCCTCATAATGAGTTACACTTGAGAGGTATGAGCTAGAGTACTTTTTTGTGATGATAAATAAAATAAATTATGTGATGTAGATTTTTCACACAAAATATAAGCACACAATGTAAAAATGGGTAGCTGGACTCTATATCTATGTTATTGCACTATTTAGAGGTAACAGACTGAAGTCACTACTCATACATATAAGAGGAGAGCAAGTCTGTAATATCTACATCTATATTTCATACCTCTCAACATCTTAAAGCAAGAAATATGGACAAAGCCATAAATAATTGGGGGACAAAGGCCCAAAAATAGGGACAATTTTTAAATATTGCTCTTACAAACTTAGAAAGTTGATAGAATAACAGGATTTTCATTTGCATGAATTTTTTGAAGGGTATGACGTCTGAAACTCAAATGCCTTTCATTATTTTTTTACTTCAGACCTCAATCATTCAATCATTTGTCAATAATTTACCAGAAAACAGCAATTTTATGAGAAACAAACCAAAAATGTGAGGAAAAAATCAGGACATTCTGCGAAAATTTGGACAGTTGAGAGGTATGGGTATATTTATATAGCCATCCATCCAAAACCTCTTTTTCCCATTGAATATGGAGTCATGGTGTGATTTCAAGAGTGACATTCAGATATAGCGAGTGTTCACACTGCCAGGTGGCTACTAGCCCTGCAACTGTTATTCATTCATACCACAAACACACACACACACTTACAGGCATTTTATAGTGTCCAGTCCACCTACTACATGGCATGTAGACTCTGCAGAGAAGACACCTCAGCTGAGAATTGAACCTGGTGAGGCAACAGCTCTCTCTGCTGCACCACTGTGCTGCCCCTAGATGATGGGTTCCAGAATATAACAACTTAGCTAAACTGGCATTTTGATCTTAGTTAAAATGTAGACTATAAAGTATACCAGTCCAGGAGTACAAAGTAAAAAGTAGTGGAGACTTCACAGACAAAGATACTACACAAGGCTTATTGCACTGGCGCAAACTGGGATTTTACAGATTTTGCAAGAGAAATAAAAGCCCAAATAATCCAGTCATGTAGCAGTAAAAGAGTAGGGAGGAAAGTACTACCAGAGCGGGAATTTCTTTAGATGAACTACTTAAACCTGTAAGATTCCTTGATGCATCAAAGGCCCGTGTAAGAAAGACTGACACACACAAAGAAAAATAATGATAAAGAGAGAAACAAGAAAATAACTGAAACAGTCTGATGTTAAGAAGCAGACACAAAAATAACAGAAGAAATGCTATAGAACTCAGAAAATGTTGCACACAGAGCAAACACTTTGAGGAGCAATATCCTCATAAGAAGTATTGCCCTTCTCTAGGTTAGGTCCATGAAAAGTACAAGGAAAGAAAAACAATTCTTTTTCAGAGTTTGTTGTAAACACCATGCTGCTCCTATATGTATGTACATATATATTTATATCTATCTATCTGTGTAAAAACAAAGCACAACACAGAAATTAAAGGCCATAGTAAGAGAGAGAGAGTGCTAATATAGCAAGAAGTAAGAGATGTAAAAGTCCGCATTTTGAAAAAAGAAAATTATGTGAGAAAGCCAAAGTTTGATGTAAAGGTCAAAAATCAAAGGCAAAAAAAATATTTTCTGCTCCAGCTGATGTCTTGCAGGAGAAGTGGACTGTTGAAATAATGGTTATAAGGCAGCTGGTATGTACAAATCAGAGAAATAATGAGGCTGTTGGCAAATACAAAGACAGTAATACTTCAGTTATTAAAATGTCAAGCTACATAAGGTTTATTGGTGGCAGGCAACACATCTTCCTGTGCTGAGTTTTTCACATTCTTGCTTACATGCACTATTTAACTGTGCTAGCTAGTAAATCTTGGCATTGAAAAGTACTTCAAATTCTACATAGATCATAGGAAGTTACTGGGCTAATGGCTCCAGGATCCTTAAGCCTAGCCAAGTTCAACCCATGTTCCCAAGGGTATCTGGTTCAAGCAGACACTAAAATCAGCATCTATTACCTCTGTCCAAGAGGGACACTGTTGGAACCCCCAGGGAGAATTTCCGGTTACCCATCTAATCAGCCAAATTACACTTAAGTAGGGACAATGAGGGGCTTTGTTTAACATGAATAGGAAGCTTGTTCCAAATGTAGGGCAACCTCTGTGAGACAAATCTGTCTCGCCAGCAAGTTCTGTTGATGTCACATACCAGGTTAAGGTCATTTGAGTGAGTGATCCATGTGCCATTTGACTCGTGGATGAGCAGTATTTCCATTAAAGCTGGGTCAGAGATTGCTCTATATGCAAAGCACAGGTCACCACTGAACAGTCTGTATGACACAGAGTAAAATGACAATGATTTCAGTCTGTTTGCATAAGACAGATCTTGAAGACCCTGAATTTTCTTTGTAAGGAACCTTTGTAGTCTCTGCAATTGCTGCAGATGTTTGGAAAGGAACATGCCAAAGGGAGCACTATACTCTATTACCAACCTGATGAGGGAAGAGTACAGGAGTTTATAATCTCTCTTTTGCTGGTGGCAATGCCCTTACTTATGAGATGAGCAATATAAAATTGCCTTCTTACCACTGTGGAGACATGATGATCGAAGTTAAGGTTGCTGTTGACCTGTGCATCAGATCTCTCACCACTGACTGTGTGCTTAGGATACTGCTATTGATGTGCTAGTTTGCAGGAACATCACCCTTGTCAAAAGGGATGATAATGCATTTTTTTGCATTAAGTGTAAGACCATGACTTTGGCAACAGTCATTAGTCTGCATAAGACCTTCTTGCAGGATGTTGTCATCACTAGGGGTTTGAATGATCGCTCCTTGTTTGCAGTCATCGGCAAACGTTGTCAGCCACAGTCCTTTAGTTTAAGCCTGTATTCTGAGAAGTAGATTCTGAACAGTAGGGGTCCCAGAACTGATACCTGTGGGACACCACTGATTATGCGTCTGCTGGAGGAGGTGGATGAAGTCCTCTATTTTGACCGTTCTATTAGTGAGCCAGTTTGCAACCCACCTGATAATATATGGGTTAATACCTGGCTCAGTAAATTTATTAATGATGCCTGAGTGGAGGATTTTGTCAAAGGCCTTGGCTAAGTCTAGGTAGGCCGTATGCACTGATTTGCCCTCATCTATGCTTTGGTGACTGTCTCAAAGAAGTCCACCAAGTTTAACAGGTGTGATCACCCCTTGACAAAGCCAAACTGGGTGAGGTTGAGTGTTTGGGGATTTCCTATATCTTTGTTAATAAAGTCCATGATGATTCGTTCCATGGCCTTGCAGATAAGGCTGGTCAGGCTAATGGGTCTATAATACCCAGGATCCATGGATGCACCCACTTTGTGCAAAGAGATCACGGTAGCTGTTTTCCATTCTGCTGGGATGAAGCCAGTGCTTAGGCTCTGATATAAAAGTATGCCCAATGGTGATACTAATTCCCATTTTAACCCATGTAGAACACAGGCTGGGATGCTGCCTGGTCTCATAGAGGCTGCATTTTTGGACTTGGAGAGGAGGATTTAAGACCACTTCCTCGGAGATACTAGGTGGGGCACAGGTGTTATGGATGCTTTGGGGTATATGTGCTGGGAACAGGGGAGTGAAGGTTTCACTGAACCTGTCAGCCAGCAGGTTTGCCATATCCACAGGTTCTGTATATGTAGTACCATTAACTACAAGTCCATTGCAAATCTGGGCCTTATCTTTGAGGTTGTTATGGATGTAACTAAGGAACACCTTGTGGTTATCCTTAGTTAGGGGAGCTAATCTGGATCATAGTTAGCTTTGGAGGACTTCACTATGAGTCTTATTTGCTTGTTTAAGTTGAGGAGGCAGTTTTTCCAGTTTTGAGATCGTTCCTTCCTGCTCTTAGACAACAATTTCTTTCTCCTATTGTATAGCCTGTTAATGGCAGTTGTCCACCAGTCAGATTTGTTTTTCCTTGAAGATCTTGCTTTGGTTCTATCAGGTACAGCAGAGTCGATAGATTTGTACAGGTGCTCATATAAAGCATTGGTGTATAACACAGCATAGGTGTCTGTTCCATCAGTGGGGGGAATGGCTATGAAGCTATTTATGCTGCCACATAAGAGGTTGTAATTGGCCTTGGAGAAGATTTTTAGTCTACTTGTTGCTAAGTGGGGGGGGTGGGGGGGGCTTGTATTATAATTACTTCTAGCAAGACTAATTTGTGGTCAGATCTCACCACGGATGGCCACACTGGGGGTGGTGCAGCAGTCCCCATGTTGGTGAGCACCAGATACAGGATGTTTAGCCCCTTGTGGGTGAGTCAACCAACTTGTCCAGGGCATTGGAGTTAATGAAGTCCAGGAACCTTTGGGCAAGTAAGTTAGAATATATATAATTTAATTATCCATCCGTTGACTGGGTAAAGTTATCTAAAACCTGGGCCTTTGGTTGTATCTTGATTGACTTAAGTAGATCCAAGTATGCTTAGTGAATGTCCTGATTCATGGAGGGGGTCCTATAGCTGGCATTGACCCAAACACGGGAATAGGGGCTTACCTGCAGTCAATTGCACCTGAAGTAATTCATCCCTCATTAGACCCATTATAGAGTACAACACCCCGTTTGGTATGTATCTCACAAGACATTTGCAACAGCTGGAAAGGCCGCAGAAATACCTTACTAAAAGAATCACAGACCTAAAGCAGATGCCCTATGCTGACTGTCTAAAACAACTCCAGCTATACTCTATGGCATATCGTCTCCTCAGAGGCGATCTCTGCTTAACATACAAGGTCTCAGTAACTGTACAAATATCAGCATCTTCCAAGGTGAGGACTGCTTCCAGTGAGTGCTGTTTCTGGCTTAGACCACTAACCTTTAGCAGCATAACCTGGAGGTTGTTTTTAGAGGGTATTTTTACGTCAGGAATTTTGTTCTTGTGACATTGCCTAAGAAAGGCGCTATAGGGGTGGCTAGAACCTTACCCAATAACCAAAATCCCAGTGGTGACAGATGAAGACCATCTCTGGCAAAGCATCGACGTATGTCAACCATGTCATCCCAGGCTGACAGATACTGGATCCCCTTTGAATGACACCAGAAACTAAGCCAATTGTTGAAGTCAATCATTTTTTGCTTGTATTGAGGTATCATCCTAGGCAAAGGTAAAATGCTGCTTAAGGCTAGGGACATACCTTCCTGAGACACATAATCACAGAGCTCAGTCATGTCTCTCTTCACATAGTCCAGTGAGGTATGTCTGAAGTCATTCACACCAACATGGACTATGTTGGAGTCATAACAGTGCCTGTTGTTGAGATACTTGAGTGGGTGTGTGATGTAGTGGATACTGGCACCTGACAGACAGCTGACCATGACTTTTTCCTTTCCAGCCTGGTGAGACGGACATCTGTGTGTCTTACAACTGAGTCACCTATGACTAAGATGTTTGTTTTTGTGTTATGCCTTAGGGGCTTGACTGGTGAGACACTAGTGTGTGATACTGTATATTATGTGTACTATGTTTTCCAGAGGATGTATTATGTGAATCATGCTTGTGTTTGTGTTTGGGAGGCCTTTGATGTTTAGGTAAGCTACTAGTAAGGACCTCCACATATGTAGGTTTATGTGTTGTTGGTTCAATAGGTGCAGGAGGTGAGGTGTGCATGCTGACAACCTGCTTAATATCAGATGGGCTGACTGGTGAGTGAGAGAGCCTGGTTTCTGGGTTCTTGATATAGATGCTTCTCTCACATAATGAATTTGTGTGAACTAGAAGTGGGCTGTCAGTGTACATGAGGCAATTGCTACATTGCCTCAGGATGCCCATGTTGACCAGATTGGCTGGAGAAATTATTGGAAATTGTCTGTCCGTAATGCTAGGTAAGGTGATGTGGTCAGAAAACAGGGAAAGGACAGGAAGGGACAGGTAAAGTAGAGGACAGGAGCAGTGGACAAAAAAATACGAAGGGCTAGTGGGTAGGATTTGTGTTGGTACCTCAGGAGCTTCGCTGAATGTATCACCTGTCAGTGAGGGACAATCACAAGAACTCACAGATGGAACACCAGCAGAATACTAAGGGAAAATTTCCAGACAGAAGTGTTTGCGTCTATAACCGGCAACGGTGCCAACTGCTGCACAGCAGTGCACAATGTGCAAACAAGCGCAAACCTATGCAAACGTGGTGATTATGTAGCAAATGAGAGCAAACGGATTTAAACAAATTAACCAATAAAAAAGCTCAAAACTGAGCCTTTTTCCAGCAACCTTCAATCAGATTAGTTCTAACTGTGCACATAGATAGTCTGTTGTTATATTTGTAATATATTATCTCTGCAAAGATCAATGCATTTTGGAATTTACAGTATTTTGAATACTATGTGCACTGTCATTGTAACATTATTCCTTTTCAGTTTAAGTGTTTTATTCAGGAAACACACTCTTTCTGTTTCAGTTTACTACCATAAATATTATGAGCTAACCTAACTTATATGAAGCACTGCTATGCTGTTTACACATTAGCTGAATACCACTGTATGAATATATTAATTTATATGAAATCTTCTGAGAACTAGATATCTGCCAAGAGCTGATTGATATTAAAGTGAACCAATTATGTGAATTTGCAGAAAGGCATAGTAGAATACAATTCCAAATCCAGCCCAACCAAAAGGTGAAGCAATAAAGCTCTGAGAGGACAAACTTGAATCAAAAGTTTAATACATAGACACCATTAACGCTCACAAAAATACGTTTTTGTTTGACATATACTTCATCAGATGCAGGCTTGAATTAAACTCCTTCTATATATACTATTTCTCTTACATACCAACCAATGAAAAGTGAACCAATTAATGAATTAATTGTTACAACCTAAGCTGAAAAACATACGTATACCTGGCATTTAGGAACCAAAACTGGTTATAGATTATTCATTTTACTGAATAAAAACATAAAACATCCAACAAATAACAACACATTGATTTAAAACCTATTTAAGATACATTTTCAATATATGTAAATGTAAAAAATGTTAAATTAATTTAAAATACATTAAATATTTATCAAGCCTGCATCTGATTAAACTTTTGATCCAAGTTTGTCCTCTCAGAGCTTTATTGCTTCACCTTTTGGTTGGGCTGGATTTGGAATTCTTGGTGAACTTTTATCCCACTTGGTAGTTATTTTGATTTAATAGTAGAATACAATAGTAAAAGTAATTGTCAAATGCAAGTGACGTGAATTTCTCTGTTTTTACTTGATTGCAGGCATCATTTTAGGGGGTGTTTGCATATGAATGCATGGACCGGCCAGCAATGCTTTGACCACTGATGCTGCATTTCAGCTTCAGTGGATTCAATACTGGCAAATTCTCAATGCAAATGTCTTCAGTTTCTCCCGGGCATAGTGTATAGTTTTTAAACTGTTCCCCACTTGCAAGAGCAAAGTCAAAATTTACAGCTGCTAAATTCTTTTTAATAATTCAAATCAGGGATCTGAGCTTTAGGGAGCAGAACATTTCCAGTGACAGATTGCCATGACATTGTTCTCAGCAAAATATTGAGAAATTAAGTGTTAAAATCAGTATTTTATCACTTTAGCACACTACAACTGATTTATATCAAACATTTTGAGTAGTTAGCTGTTGATGCTGATAAGCAACTATTATTAAGAAACATGATGACAGCACAAACTCGAACACTGTAGCACTCTTCCCTTCATCTATATTAAAATTTTAAAATAGTGAGTCAAGAAGCAGTGCAGATATTCTCGGCAGAGAGGACCTGACTGAAAACGGCGATTTAGGAGGCATCAAAAAGCCATATTTTTCCTATTTTAAGAATCTTAGGGCAAACCATGTATTGAGTGTGTACCCCAATACTCATCCAATTATACTGCATGGGTGTAGCTCAATGAGTAAGTTCTCGTCCAACTATCGACACAAATGAGTATCAGCGGACAGAACCAGCAGTTGTCCTACTGTTACACTGACTGGCTATGCATTAATGGTGCTATTCAATATTCCAAGGGCATTCAGTTCAGCTGAAGGGAGTATTTTCAGTATTGAGGGACGGGTGAGATGGCGATAGCTTTTGAGGATGCACTAACACCACACTCTAAATATGAGGGCTAACATTACGGTTCATGTGGGTAACTGTAGGAAGATAAAGGAGCAAAAGCACACAAGGCAGGGTCTCCTGTGTCTTCATGTTTTTTGTGTTAACGATGGACGTGTTGAGCGGAAGGATAAGGAAACAGATGGAACAAAGGGGCGAGCTAGAAGAGACGGCCTCATTTTAACTTTTGCTACTAATTATAATTTGCCGGCTGATGACCTGGAGGAGAATCCCGCCAATGTTTTTTCCAGTCAAATTTTAATGCTTTGGGTTAAAAAAATGAGGGCTTATGTGTAACAGGAACAAGATGGTGGCAAAAAGGATAAGTAAGAACACTAAGACGAGAGGGTGTCATATTGGCACGAATGAGCAATGGTCAAACTGTCTATGGTTAGAGGCATGGGGGAGCTACAGGAAATGAGGGAGAAGAATTGTAATGAGATGGTGGGGCTACGTAAAAACAATCTGTTAAGTGGGACTGCAGAGCTGGTACACTGGTGGTTAGGATTAACATGGTGAGCACAGTGGTGGTTTCAGTGCTGTGATGCCTGTTTAAACACATACCTGCAGAATGTCATGGGGTAGATGAAAGAAATTCAGTAATTGTATGATGGATTTGTTTGAAAGTAACAAGATCCATAGACAGCAAGGATAAGACTTATGAGAGGTAAAAAAGGAGAGAGGGCAGGGGACGCCCTGGCTGCAACTATGTGTAATATTGGGTTGTAGAAGAATGAGAGATGTAATGAGAAAAGTGAAGAAAGATAGAAATAAAACTTGATGAAAAAGAAGGGAAGAGTAGGGAGGCATTGCTATTTTACAGTTCGTATTCGATGACTGTGGGGAGTGTTTGAGGTGGCTGGGTAAATGGATTTTGGGAGAAGAGTGGTATGTATTGTGGTCAAGGAAATGTTGCGGGCAACAGGGACAGGTAAAGTGAAGCATTAGAAAAGGAGGGGCTTCAGAGACCAGGCCACCTTTGAGTCTAACAGGTAAAAGGAAATTATTATTTTTTAAATATTTTGAAATGATGTAGCAGTTGGCACTGAATAAAAAGGATCTGCTACCATGTGTTCACTTACAGAATAAATTAATTGTTTAGGTAACATGAGTAGGCAAAGGGGGGGTGAGGGATGGGTAAGTCTGAGAAGGTGGTATATGTTCTTTAAACTACCACTGGTAAAGGGCAATAAGACATTGCATGCAATAGTATAGTGGTTACAGTGTACCCCTTGCATGTAATCATTCAGGGTTCGAGCCTCACCAAAGCCATGGTTGACCGGAACTGAAAGTAGGAAAGAGGTGTGGAAAAGATAATGAGAGCAGGTGTTTGGGAATTATGGGGGTTGTGACATGAATTCCTATGAAGGTGACAACGATGAGGCTTGTTCAGTAGTAGTGTTACACACCAGAAAAACTACTGGAAGACAGAGGGATGCTGGGATACATTAGTGATGCAGGGAGGGACAGGCAAGGGATGATACACGTATTCTGGGGGTACACAGGCTAAAGGGATTTGGGGGAACCTTTTGAGTGAGTGGGAATTGTTATGTAATATGAAGTTTTGGAAAAGTATGAAAAGGAAGTTTATTAAATTTAGGAGTGAGAGTCAGAAAAGAGGATGGTGAGTGTGGTAAGACTAGTTTTGTTAGAGTGAGTAAAATGAAGTAAAAAATAGGGAAAATGAAGATGAATGGGACAAGATGGAGAGGTAAATATCGGGCACATTACCATAGAGAATGCTGGGATGATCTGGGTAATTCTGAGAATACGAGATGAAGGCAGACTGGCTATGTTTATGGACCAGAGGAAAGTTGTGGCAGAGCATTACACAATTTATTTGCATCACAAGATGGAATAAATAAATTCTATGGGGGACACATTTGAGATGATGCACTACCTGGTAATAATACCAAACAGGTGGGCAACTGCTATACTTGGGCTTGAAAAAGGATCAGGTGTTTTTTAGTAAATATGCAGGAGTTGGGACATTTCCACTGAGGTAGGATACTGGGACAGTAAGGAGAGAGGGCTTACAGAACAAGGAACAGGTAGAAAGTCCCATTTTACAACCTGCTTTGGAGTTAAAAGGATGGTAGAAGTTACAGAAGTATAACAAGCACAAGTTCCGCTCATACAGCAAGGTACAATGGCCAAAAGGGATCCAATGAAAATAAAAAATGGCCAGCACTCAGACAAGTGAAGTGAAAAGATTTAATAAATCAGTACATACACAACGGTAGGCTATATACACTGTTGAAGGCTATAATGCCAAAACTGGTCTGTATGTATTGATTTATTAAGTCTTTTCACCTCACCTATCTGAGTGCTGGCCATTTTTTGTTTTCATGTTAGAAGTTACAGATGACCTGGTAATGAAGGTAAACTGAAGGGTGACAGGACAATGGCAGTTGTCTTGGGGGAGGTACCCTGGTAATTTTGGAGGATAAAGATAAGGGAAAATAAGCCAATAACTGTAAACTATTCTTTGAAAGTTAGCACCGGTTATAGGCATTATTAACTATTAACTTTTAAGTAAGAAGGCATTTGTGCATCTTAGATGAATGCATATATATATATATATATATATATATATATATATATATCTTTATATTATTCTTTTCAATATAAATTTGAGTAATATAAACTTCATTTAAATCCATTTATTGATACAAACTTGTGATTAATTATCCTTTTGTAACACAAGATCAGATCATAACTCAAAAAATTACAAACACAGTCAAAAAAGAAATTTTCATATTTATGTTTTAGCAGTTTTTTATTAGTAACCTAAAGGATCACTAACAAAATGTAAAAAGAAAATGAACTAAAACCATATGCCTGTTTCTAGTGTATAAAAAATATTATAAAACTTTCATAAACTGTTGGCCTCAACATTATTTGTCAAGCGTCTTACGCCACTGACAATCATCTCTACAAACCAGCCTTACCAGTTTTCTGTTAAATTGCAAAACGTACAGTACTGACAACTGTTACAAAACACATGACCCGGCCCATCCCATGTTGTTCTAAAACACCGGAATCCTCTAAAGCTTAAAATACCTTTCTTAAATAAATTTTCATCTTGTCATGTGATTCAGGTGTAATAAGCGGTTTGGATTAGAGTTTCAATTAGATTCAGTTGTCTTCTTTTTTCAGTCTTGGGTACTTATTAACTGATGTACATAAAATTATTACACAGATTTTTATGGTAACTTAAAAATGAAGATCAGCTGTCAGTGTTTTCTCATACTTTACAGCTGTGATATGCATTTGGCACCTACTAGACTAGTTAGGTTGCTTTTATGTACTAACAAACTTCTAAAAGCAGTTTCTCTTCAAGAGGCAAAGCCTTCCCCAAAGCATGGAAGTCACTACATATTGTAGAAGTTGGACCTCTCCTGCTTTGCTACGAACAAAAGCAAGATTGCTGCCTCCCTTTCACAAAAGTGACCTATTCATTAACTGACAAGCTGGTTGCTGAACTGTATTGATCCCAGTGAAATATGACATTAACACGATCTGAAAAATATTGTTACTCAATAAATGACAATGAATGCCTCAAAAATCTGGTTATTTGCTCAGTCGTTAACAAAAATTAACAAAACGTATTTCTATTTCTATTGTACATATGTAAAGGCTTTGTGTATTTAAAACGTTCTGCCAAGAAAATCATTGTAAAAAGGTTACATTGATTTTTATTCAACCTGCATAAAAGTTTTTACTATATCAGAGAAAAATAAGTTCGAGAGCTGTAACAAAGTTTTGCTACACAGGCATTCAACCATGTCCAGAAAATTAGGTTTGTTACCTGTTGCCTTTTTCATAACACAGTCCTCATTTATATCTAAAAAGAGGCAAATGTTCTGACATAGCACTAGAAAATGTATTTTTGTTTTTCCTTTAGATATCGCAGAAAGCCATAATACTCTTCCTGGAAAAAAAGCTGATATGAGTTGAAAAAATTGAAACTACTAAAGTTTTACAAACAGATTCTACCCCTGGTAATAAAGTTAAAACATCTGCATTTATTAAGGATGTGAACTGTTCTGCAAAAGGTGACATTTTGGTAGAAAGTATCCATGTCTGAGGATCTGGAAAGGTAGCATTCTCAGATAACGTCAAAAAAATGAAAATGATCAATACTTTTAATAACTTTGCTGACTTGTACGTTGATGTTTTTCATTCACTCTTTTAATTCCTTTCCTCTTCCATACTTGTCTCCTATATAATAATGTAGAAGAATCCAGCGACACTGGATTTATAGATAAACATGCATGTTATGAATGCCAAACGTAATTCTGCAGTAGCACAGCAGCCATATATATATATATATATATATATATATATATATATATATATATATATATATATATTTTTTTTTTTTCTGGTGCACACTACATTTAGATCCCGAAAATATAATCTTGTGTAATAAAACAACATGTCAGCCAAGGAGAAATCATTCTTATTACTATTGAACTGTTGCTACAGTGGTAGGAATTGAAAGGAGCATGAGCTCAGCACTGGTTCAGGCTGAATCTGCAGATGAATACCTGTAAAAGCAGAGAAAAGCATATTTGTTAATCCCTTTTCTTAACAATTAACAGTACCTCCCGACATCTTCTCCAGTGAGCAATTCATAGTAGCATCCACCACCATAGCTAGCGCAGTGGTTATAGTGAAGGAGAAGGCGGGACCAAAAGGAAGACAGCCTATCAATTTGTCTGGAAGTTTATCCTGCACCTCCCATTCCCCACTACCAAGTATAAAATTTTACCTGATAATCTGTACAGGCCAGTAACTTATAGAAAACATATCCACTTAGTATTACAAGTTATGTTAATTCTGTTATATTAGCTTATAAATCCTCACATCTTTACCTTCAATTTAGGAAACTCCATAGACATAGTGCTTCATGCTTTGTGACCATAGAGTAGAATAACATTTCAAAAACTGGTGTAACCCCAAACAATTAATTCACAAGTCCTCCGAACAAGTACAGTCATTAAAACACATAAAATGTGTTTCTGAATATTTGTAGTCATCCGATTCTTCCTCTAATTCTTCCTCTATTTGTTTGCATTATGTCTTCACTTGCCTTAAATCTGAGGCAGAGGTTAAAAGGTATGAGATCTACAGTGGTTTGAGATGTCCTGTTTGAAGTACATAATCAGACTGTTA